>NC_049985.1:20486670-20489210 GCF_000003815.2 Branchiostoma floridae | reverse complement strand
CATATCCTACATCATTCATTGCTGCACTGTTGTTGTAAAAACCAGGTTTGTTAGTATGTAGAATGATGTCTGACATATAAGTGTTACTCCTTACATTTTATCTTATATGTAATTTCATAAAGTCACACAAACTCTTATCAACTAGAGTTCGACGACCTCATACCTCCATGAAATATTAAGAGCTTTTGTAAATGTTATGCAAATGACATACTAGGGGGCCCCAAACCTAATCATTAGTCTTTGTTATTATAAACATCCTTGACTTAGCTACCTGCATGCCTAAAATGATGAAAATCCGTCGTTCCTTTCTGCAGTTATCTTCATTGGAATGTCTTGACAAAAATGCCCCAGTAGATCCAAAATTAAATGTTAGGGAGCTGAAACTTGCCCACTTTGTCATGACGCTAAAATCAATCTACCACCCCGATGTCAACACCATATCATATCAGGGACAAGAGACACATTGAAACTGCTGTAATGGTATATTCTAATTAATTATGAAAATTAGCTGTTAATTTGCATAATTCGTATCTCATTATGTAAGTCTTCACTTAGGCTATCTATATACCAAACATTGTGGATATCCGTCAACACATTAATTTTTCTCAATAATTATGCAAATTAGGTCATTTGCATAATTAATATGCATTGGCATTTATCTCTTTCTCAGCTACATATGTGACAAGTTTGAAAGTCCTATCATGGAATGCAGTGGATTTATAAACTTTCCTCATTAATTATGCAAATTAGCTGTTGATTTACATAAGTAGTATGCCATCATGTAAGTCTTCAATTAAGCTATCTACATACCAAAAGTTATGACGATCCGTCAACACGTTCACATTTTCCTATTAATTATGCAAATAAGGTCCTCATTTGCATAATCAATATCTATTGATATTTCTCTCTTACTCAGTTACACATGTGAGAAGATTGAAAGTCCTATCATGGAATGTAGACAATCATCGGCGAATAACCTCACACTTGAATCTAGCTGGTCTGGCAAGTAGTTTATATACAAGAGGAAAAGCAATGGTCACAGGACAATACTATGGGCAATATACCCTGCTATTATATCGAATCAGCAAGTACATTTTTTTTTCTTTGTGCTACTAGGCAGAACAAGGAACATACCGACATGGGGTAACCCCAATTTGTAAATACATGTATATAACAGTACACAAGAAATGTTTGGAAATTACAGCAAAGACACTACACATACCATGCTATATAGTCTCTTGTAAAAGTAATGAGCAAGACTGACAGTAAGAGTGGCTATACAACAGTTGATGTCATTACTCTGCGATGTCTTTATCATTGAAAACCATTTTAGCAACAGGAAATACACGTTTCCTTTCTTTCCAACGTTCTAGCAACCCCAAAATGAGTACTGCTGATGTCCCTGCAACGATACAGAGTACTCCTATAACTTCGAATGTAGTCGGTGTTAATCCTAAAATCGCCCACTGGAGAAAATATGCAGACAAAGCGGTCATGCACCTGTTGCAAAACGCTTTCGTGTTCACTTCTACAAACTCCAGACCAGCGTATGAAAGTGCTATGAATACCCCATTTGTTGTCACATTCACAACTAAAACACCAGACAATACGGTGTTGAGTTGAACTGTTGCCAAGTTGAACTGAAGATACAAGCCATTTCACCTGCCAAAGGGTTAACAAGACTATGAGCGCAGGCAAGTAACAGTCTTTTCGGAACGTTGGCGTTTTGGAGAAGACTTCTTACGTTCGTGTTGAGGAAGGATGCCATGACTGCTGAAGCCATGGCCAGGCCGAATCCCTGAGCGGCGCGTTCTGCGGGTGGTTCTGTGTGTGACAGCTCCTCGTAAAAGCTCCCGTAACCAAGAAGTATCACCCCGATGATGTTACAGATGCTTCCGAAGATAACGGCTAAAGAGGGAATCTGAATGAACGAAGGAACAGACTTTCGTTTAAGAGAGGCAGTGAATTTCTTTTTCTTTTCTTGTATCATCCCATTTTTTAAGTCTTTTATGGCAAGAAGATTATTTTATTGGTCAGTAATAAACTAAAAGAAATTGAACGCGAATTGATAAATGTTAACACAAAAGATTGTGACTGATCAAATTTTGAATGAAATATTTGACCCGCTTCCGTGACTCGCAAAGATCTTCGGAATGTGTTACGTTATTGGTAAGTCAAAGGTGACAGGAAGTTGATACCTGCCCCCGTTCGGGTTAAAAATGAAGGCCAATTGCATTGACGGCCAATGGGATACAGTGGCGGCGGCACCGTGGGGGCAGTGGGGGCGGTCGCCCCCACAAAAAAATAGATCGTGGGGGCGTCGCCCCCACGATAAAATAAGCTGAAACACACAATATTAAGCTGAAACCCTTGTGTATATTTTCACTTATGGAAATTTCATAAAATCTCGATAGTCTATTGGCAAAATTTGCCGCTGAAATTGCAGGAGATGACGTTTCAGAGGGTCCAGATTTCAGAATTTTCAAGGACCCCCCTTGCGGGGACTCGCGCACTGGACATGGTGGGAAAATGTTGCCGGA
>NC_049985.1:20475895-20486570 GCF_000003815.2 Branchiostoma floridae | reverse complement strand
AGCTTTGTTTGCAAGCAAAATGTTCCCCTCAGATGCAGGAAATGGCATTTAAAGTGTCCTGATTTCACATTTTCTCCAGAAATCCCTTACGGCGGTTTGCGTCTTCGGGGATCAAGACGACGTAGTGCAAAATATGTTGGGGTGCGGGTCGTCGCCCTCAAAAATAGTTTTCTCTACTAGAAGTGTCATTAAATTCAGCTTAGTCTGTCAGCAAAATTTGTCCCTCAAAATGCAGGAAATGGCGTTTCAGAGGGTCTAGATTTCAAAATCTCCCAGAACCTACCTTGTGCATTAGCCGCTCAAACTGGTGAAAATATGTCTGGCAGCAAAATTTCCCCCTCAAAATGCAGGAAATATCGTTTCATAGGGTTTAGATTTGAAATTTTTCCGGGGTGCATGCCCCCGGACCCCCCTAGAAGGGTCACGCCTCCGGCGCGACGCCTAGGGCCTTCGGCCCTCGATTTAGTGATATGACAAATTTTCGCCCCCACGACTAAAAAATGGTGCCGCCGCCTCTTGGATATGGCGAGAAATTCTGCGAGTCACCATTCTTTTATACTTTATTCCATTGTTGTTTCTTCTGAAGCTATCAACAAATGCCCCAAATACTGGTAAATATGCTCACCTCGTGAAGAAAGATTCCTGTCACAATAGCGGCGAAGACCGGAATGCTGGCATTTTAACGTTCTCTGCGTTGGCAGGAGGTACGTACAGGTAGGCCATAACCAAGAGCAACTGGTTAACGAACTGGAAAGCTCCATGAATGATGAGCTGTGCTCGTTGTTTGTAACTGGAAACATGGATGCCCGCGCGGTAGTAGATGATGACACCCAGCGCAGCCAGACTTATCAACAAATCATTGAAGAAGACGATCTGGTAGGACGTATAGCCGCGGTCCTGGACGTACCGAGAGGTTGAAGGGATAGTACCGGCAATGATGGCGGACATCAGACAGGCCGCTACACCAACCTGTTTCTGTGGAACAACATGACCGCCAAGGTAGATGAATCCAAAGAAGGACTGACTTTTGAACCTTATAATACGCAATGTCAATTGATGTATGCGTCCTTATAAAAAATAGCTTTACAATTTGAAAAAGGTACTCATTTTACACACTTATTGTTTTCTATTTCCGTTTCGGTGACTAAACTTCTTAAGGGTAAATCTGACTTGTTCACATTGTATATGCAATTCCCCAAATGATTGTAAAAGCTTCCAATGATTGTAAGAAACTTATCCCATACTACAACTCCTGTATTATTTAGATAAGCCTTAAGTTAAGTTATAGCACTGTAGTTATGTAGATGCCATACTTTGTACCTCGTACAATTGTTGTGCAATAAAGTTATATATATGCAGCTATAGGTGTCACTGATTACAAATGCTGGTTCAAACGTAAAGCATTTGTACATATCACACTCCTTTACGTTTGGTATCGTAAACATCGCATAAAGCTTTATCATCTATTTTAAACTATCAGCATATCAAATAGCGCTGATGCATCTGCATGGGCTTATGAATTACGACTTCCCTTAAGAGTTGGATGATTCTTAGCACTTGACAAGTATTTATGATTGATAATGACGGGGCGCCATGGGGTGGGTAAGTAACATTAGAAAACTAGCTATTTTCAAGGTTGCAAAAATCATGGAGGACAATTTGCTTGATTAACAAACATGAGTACATAAACACCAGCTCTCTAGCTGAGTCATGGTCATTGCATTTATACGGCTATTTTTCCCAACTTATCTCTTAGAGACAAACAAAGACAATCTCCAAGCAGAAGTCAGGACTTGAATTAGTCTCAGTGTATTACGTTTGTTTTTAAATAATCAATTTCCTAAGTAGTGTACGAGTACCATCAATCAAAATTTCGCCACAGGGATCTGCTTAGAGATAAGTACAAAATAGCACAGTGCATTGCTTGTCTGTGATCGTTCGAATCAGCTTCTACGCAAAGATACACGTGTCTTACTTTGTTGTAAAGGAAGGTCGAGGCAGCATCGTCGTCTTGTTGACCGGCCTTTTTGTCATCTAAAGAGTGGAATAGTTTTTTCAGGGTCTCGTCACCTCTATGTAGTCATCACGACTTTTCTGCTTTGGTTTCATGACTGGTCTTCGTCTGGATCTAATGCGTGAAATACAGATTTATTGATACCTGGTTTACAAGTTTACATGCATGGTATTGAAGTTACTTACGTTACTCTGGATGTTCCATCAAATGCGTGTCTCCACTTCGACTCCTTTAGTTCTTCATATCAATACTTTACCTTACAAAAGTCACTGTACGTGTCAATAAAGCTTGCTTTTATATTACTAATTAATACTTGGACTGCAATCATCCACGACTTGTAAGTATAAACGGTTTGTCTGGTTTTTCTTGAGGCTGTTTTGTAGTTTTCAAAAGCATTCTGATCATCGTAGGGACCACGGGCCTTGTTTCAGTGCCTCTATAAAACAAAACTGAAAGCTCTTGCTATCTTCATTTCTATCTCATGTAGACCGACCACCATCTTTTCTCAGGTACTAGTACTGTTAATCTTGTTTATGGTCTCTTCATAAAACCCCTTTATAGTCATCCAGTTATTATATTTCAGGCATACCATAGGTATGGTAAAATATATTGCATTCGTAATGTTTCTTCTTTCTTTCTTCTTCTCCTGTCAAATCTTCAAAACACGTTATCTCCGTCGTTCCTGGACCGAATGACTTGATATTTGGCACAAGGGTAGAGTGGGCCCTGGGACTTTTATTCATTTTTTTTTATATCTGTCTTTAAAATGATTTTATTGAGTTTTTTTGGCAATTTTCAAGTTTGGCCCCCTGTACCCTGGTATTACAGCCGAATGACCTGAAATTTGGTACAGAGATACCTTGGTCATATGTCCACATACATTTTACTACAGTTTTGGCATACGGTACAACAAAATGCTTAATTTTGCGATCGAGTTTTTGCCATTTTTTTCAACCAAAAAAGGACATTTTTGGCTCATGTACCCTGGTTTTACAACCAAGTGGCCTGAAATTTGGTATAAGAGTGCCCTACACATATGCACACATTGGTTCAATAACAATTTTGGCATACAGTACAACAAAGTGCTTGATTTTGCGATTTTTGGCCATTTTTGATAATATTATATTTTTGGCTCCCGTACCCTCGTTTTACAACCAGATTACCTGAAATTTGGTAAAGGAGTGCTCTAGATATTTATTCAAATGACCAATGTTCAATTGTTCATGAACCACTTAAAAATATTTGGGGGTTTTGGGGGTCATTTTCCAATGGCCAGAGGGGTCGTTAACCTCACCTCAGGACTGCACAATTATGCCTGGACATATTCATAGACTATCTTTACTTTCTCTAACTCTGGCTAATACTAGATACTTTATCGGCGAGTGCCTTTAGCACACTTTCTTGTCTATATCTTAACAGAAAAAATTAAAATAGGCTGTGTTCAAAATGATTTTGTAGATTAGTGCAGGGGACACGGGGATTTTAAGTACTTTTGTTTAGTTCTCGATGGCAGGAATCCATTTTAGAAAGTTTTCTGTCAATAAAAGTTTACTTTTGGGGCAAACAAATTTCGCCCATGCTCGAAACGGTTGAAAACCAAACCTTAGTCTGCATTTTAACTGAAAATGAGTCACGACCCACAAAGGTATCGATTGAGATGTTTCTATTTTTCAGTTATTAAAAGATGACCATATAACTGCACTTTTTATAGATGTGGGCATGGGCCAAAACTTCACAATCCCCTCAGTAAAAGATGCAACCGTTCGGAACCACGTGTACCGGGCAGTTGTACACCTTGGAGCACGTAATGTGAAGAAGGATTGTCATTGTTTCATTTGATTCCTGCTAGAATGACAGTGCTAGAATGGCAGTGGCCGTTGCCATGGTAACCAGAGACCACAGACCTGCAACTTTCCCAGTTTTGTAAGTTAAAATCAAGGCTCTACCACCACACAAAATATGAGGAAATCGATCTTTAGTTTGGCCATCTTATGTTTGATTTTTACAACATTTTCGCCTGAACAGTCCCAGGCACTTAAGACCAGGTCCCTTGAGCACAAACGCTGGAGTCCAACAACCTCAGAAGTTTCCCAACATAATCATATAGAGTCAACGGGACACTTGGTCTCACTGGACAATGTGAAATCTTGGATATACAACCATTCCTGAACAGAGACGGTGGGCGCCATAGACTTCCTGCAACACTGCTTACTGAGTCCCATGTTCTATCTGCATGATGTGGCGTCACGTCACAGTGGATTGCTCATTCCTTGACAAAGACTGAAGCTGTTCAGTCGAAAATTTGGGTGATTCCAAATTTTGTGTTGGTTATTGCAGTTCAATGGTCTTCAATTAGTTCAAGAAGTAACGTCACGTTAGCCAACCTTGCATTTATCTCGAATCGAATTTCTTCTTAGCTACGTCTGTACTGTCATTTTTCTGAAGTATTTCTTGTTGAGGCCAGTACTAGTAGATCCGAGCTTCTCAAGCTCCTTGTCCGTTTTCTCAGGATGCGTTTTCTAAGTTTTCTACAATCCTCAAATTCTCAATCCCGGCTGTCCCCCGGCTGTCCCACCCCGAGGCGTCGCCAAAAAAAGATACATTCTCGCGAGAAACTACGAGATTGTTTTCAAAAAGTTGGCCGCCATATTTTTGCGCTCACGTTCCTCCAGTTTCCCAAGCAAAGTAATTTCCTCGGGTCTGAGACGAGAGTCCGGCTTGTGTTCCTCTCCCGGCACGATATGGCCGAACCAGGAGTATCGGAAGTCGTCGATCTTTTGGCGAAGACTAAAGTAGAACAAGTGAACGAGGTCAGCTTTAAAGGCCGAGGACTGAAACTGGACAAAGCAGAAGATGGTGAGAGTGAAATGCGTTGTTGTAAATTTGTTTCGCGTCTCTCTGTGGCTAGAAAACGAACAACAAACAAAGAAGGAAATAAACAGCAGTGGTGTATTTGTTGCAGGAAAGTTTGTTTTCGTCAGCCAGATATGGCTATAGTCCAGAAAAATACCAAATTATATGCAGACAGTTCAGCTTGATGTGCCCCCCTCCCCCATAAATTATTGACGCCGACCATCATCCGTGAAACTAAAAGCGTAACGCCGAAGTCTCCTCTGAGGCCAAGGTGTTACTGAAGAAGCCTTCATCTTAGAACGACAGGCCGTTCAAAAAAGGAAAGAAGATTCTGGCTGAGCAACTAAAACAAGAAAGAAAGAAGCAGATAGAAAAGAGAGCCAAACAGGCAGTGGCAAAGAAGATGGAGGCTTCTTCAGTAAACAGTAAACAGTAAACACCTTTAGTCCAGGCAAGCAAGAAAAAGGTAATCTCCAAACAGATCCTACGAATCTCCAAGCAGATCCTACGGTACCGTAAGATAGCATCAGAAGCTGACAGAGGAGTGAAGCCTGCCTAGAAGTGTGTTTGGCTACTGGAGGATCTGCCGCAGAAATTATGTACTTGTCAGAGGCATGGGGAGGGGTGATCTTTCAGAGACATGTTTCTGCTCCTCCCCATCATGTACGTAGCGAAGCTGATTTGAATTATTTTTAATGCCAACCGACAGCTGCCGACGATCTCAATCGGACAAACAAAGGCACCGTCTGCGCTACCCTTCCCACTACACGTGTCCTGTCGTATCGTGCCGACGTTTTGATGTTGTTTTCCCCGGGTACACAGTCATTTATTACCACCACAGATGCATAAAACAATCCCCAGATGTTGCGGAAAACATGGCAAACTCTTGCCTCCATGATTGCTGGCGATCAAATCTGCTCGGTAACGGCTATTGTAGCTGTGACAGGGTACCTGGCGTGCGTGCCTGGCGCAATAAGCACCTTCTTCTAAAAAGCAGTCTGATTACAGTTTAGTTACGTAATGATTGCATAATAAAGGCCTTTGACCAGTGTGTTCTACGGCAGATCCTCCGGTAGCCAAACACACTCCTCTGTCAGCTTTTGATACTATCTTATGCTACCGTAGGATCAGATTCTCTTTGGAGATGAAGAAAAAGGCACAGGTACGGATTAAAAAGAAGATGGTCAGAAAAGAAAACATCATGAGTAAAGCCGGCAAGTATTTTAAAGTTAACATAAGGCCCTGAGGCTTTTATAGGATAATACAGAAAACTCTACAAGTGCATGTACATGTATATGTTTTTTTATTTCCTAGCTGCTGAAATAGTGAAGGCAGTATTAGAAGCTGTAGACCTGCAGGCACTGCGGTTAGAAGGGAACACAGTGGGTGTGGAGGCCGCCAAAGCTATCGCTGCTGCTCTGGAGAAACATCCCGAATTCGAGGTCAGTATTACAATTACACTAGTACTTACACAGGGCTATCTGGTATCTACCAAAACAGGGCCCATATCAAACTTTATGAAAGGGATGTTGCCCCCAAAAGTGTTGAGTGAACAGAAAACATTTTGGATACACGACATGGAATGAAAAAGAAATTAGAATAACAGCAAAGCCCTACATAAATATCTAGGTGCACCCACAGGCGAAAATCAGCTGCACAGCTTCAATTTCTTGCCATGATATTAGCTGATAATCCTTGGCAGTAAAAACCTAAAATCATATACATTGTAGTGTTTTTCATTTTGAGGTCACTTAGGCCCCGTTCATGCTGCAAAAAATTAAACGGTTCTATCAGTTAGGCCTGGAAATCTGACAGCAAACTACAGGAAACGGTTTGCACTTTGCGTTCACGATGCAAACTTGCAGACCGTTTCAGTTCCTTGAAAAGGCATGGTAATGCATGGTAATGCGACCTCTGACCCCTGAGATGGTTGTGATCTTGCCGAAACTTGTACTTCTTTGTCAGATTATTGCAATTCCGGATAAGGAAGAAACCGTTTCAACACTACATCGCGAAGAGGTTCCGAAAAAAACGTTTCCTATCGCTTCAGATCCGTTTCGGAGCGTTCATGATGACAAAACTCATCCGTTTCAGCTTGCCTAACCGATAGAACCGTTTCATTTTTTGCATCATGAATGGGGCCTTACTGGTTCTGTACTCCTCAACATCATCTCCGGGGATTCAGCTAATAATTGTTGTGAGTTAAAGTTAAACAAGTAGCACATATGGTCCCAGTGGGTCCACATTGTACCAAAGTCTTGCATGAATCTAAGCTTCTAACAACAGTCGGTTTGTCAAAATGCTTGTTACTCATGTATGTAAAGCTTTGTAAAGTTATCTTAGTAAAAAGGGTCAATTAGGATTTTACCATGGTCAATATTGACCGAAGGAGGCCATATAGAGTAGTACTAGTTGTAAAAAGAATATCAACATTGTTAATGATAGAAGTATTCTTTTACTAGTACGAGTTATGTAGAAAATAGACTCCCTACATGTACAAATGTACAATGAATTGCACTTAATCTTCTCAAGTATTTGAGGTACACATGTACAGTTCACATGTTCTTTGCAGTGAATTCTTATAATTTCTTTGCCATGTTGCTCCAGTTATTTTCTGAAAAAATCTGAGAAGCAATTAATAAAACTGGTGTGGCCTTATGTAAGAAACTGTTTCTGTTTTGTGTTTAGAGAGCGCTGTGGAGCGACATGTTCACTGGGAGACTGCGGTCAGAGATCCCACCCTCACTGGTGAGTATATTGTATACCTGGTAAACTGCATGAAGACGTCACACACCAGGTTTGTACTGAACAGTACCAGCTGCATATCTGTCTGACAGATTTCATTGAACCACTGGAAAGGACCCCAACTCTTTTCGATAAGTGTGGTGGGTTCTTTAAATATGCTCAAGGTGTGGCTCTCCTCAAATATGGGACCTCCATTTAACTCCCTATCCAAGAGAGAATGGTTTATTGACATTAAAAAACTTTGCAGCACAAAATGGCTAAATTCAATTGTCTTTTTTTTTTACAGATTGTCATGATTGTAAAAAAAATGACAATTTAGCCATTTTGTGCTACAAAGTTTTTTAATGTCAGTAAACCATTAGGAGCCCCTAAGTCTAAGTCATGATTGTGTTCCAGTTACAAATAACAAAGTAATGATGCTAAAAACATTAAAATTTGATGTCCTCAGCAACTTTACACAATGCAATGTGCTGTTCGCAGAACAAGCAGTTCTACAGGGATGGCCCTAACCAAAGCTAGATTTTTGCCAAAGTGAAGTGAGGAAATTCATGTTAATTGCTTTTCTCAGGGGCACAAGATTGGTGACATATCACTATTATCAGCGGATGTACACCAGGTGTGGATCTGTACCTAAACAGTTGTTACGGGTACAGGTAAAGGGACAGGTTTGGTATACAGCACTTTTCATTTTTTTTCTTTCATTAAAAACTGTAGGAAAGTCTTGGTGGAGCAGTCATCACAGCAAATGCCCATCTTGTGGAGCTGGACCTGAGTGACAATGCCTTTGGTCCTGATGGGGTCAAGGCCTGCCGTGGACTGCTGACCAGCAAGGCCGTGTACACACTGGAAGTACTGAAACTCAACAACAATGGTCTTGGTGTGGGAGGGGGGCAGGTATGTTCCATGTTAATCCTTGTCTCACATGTGAATTGTGACATTGTAAGCCCTGTTGTTCTTGATGTTACTATTAACTTTATTACCTTTGCCAGGAAAGTTATTTTTCAGTGCCACCTGTGTGTCTGTGGATGTACCATGAAGATATTTGTTAGGTGTGGTGGGAGGGGCTTATGAGAATATTTTCATAACTTTCATATTATGATAAAGTTCAAATTTTCATAATTTTCAATGGTTCTGGAGACAGCCCTGTACATGTACATGTATGTTAGTTTGCTTGAACGATTGTGTAAAAGTTACAGTTTTGATACTGTTGCAGGGTTGAACAAGTTTTCTAAAATCCACTTGTCCTATCGGGCAAGCACATAAAAAATGTACTTGCCCGAATCAATTTTTCACTTGCCCAAAATTCAAATGTCACTGTTAGTTTACTAGTATATGCATTTTCACTTCCAGCAATGGAATTCTCTGTAGACAATTGCTTGATGTCATGACTTTAAAATGTAACAAGTATATCAAAATTGCACTAAAATCAATGGAAAAATCTTACTTGCCCGATCGGACAAGTGGGGTAGGACATGCACTTGCCCGAACAGCACTTTCACTTGCCATGGACAATAGGGCTAGTGGACTTGTTTATCCCTGTGTTGTGTTTCAGATATTGTCCGAAGCGCTGATAGAGTGTCACACAGCCAGTAGCACAGAGGGAAAACCACTGGCACTGAAGGTGTTCATCTCTGGGAGAAATAGGCTGGAAAACCCTGGAGCAAAGGCTCTGTCCAAGGCTTTCAAGGTAGCTACGTTGTACAGGCTGCTATGTGCAGGGTTTTACCCAATGTCTGTTCCGACAAATGCTGTTGCTACTGAAGGCTTATAGTACTTTGCATTCTAGCATTGTAACAGACAAAGTTGATCATGACATAAATTATTTGGTTATTTTATATGGATGACACGGTTGACACCTGTGTGTGGGTCCGTTTACACAAAAAGAACAGCTCGCATCCTGTAAATCGTACAAAGAAGATGCAAAATGTAAATTGCAAGAACAGATACTTATGTCATACAATGTCATCATAAAACATAATGGGTTTATTGTAAACTTACTCCCTGCAGAAAACGTGTTTTGAGCTCTGAGCAAAATTTTCCCAGGTGTCCCAAGACAATGTTTAAACACGTATTTGTTCAGAAAAGCAGGATAGCCATGAATGTTTGATTCTTGACCATACACTTTCTTGGTATATTTCAGGTCATAGGAACTCTGGAAGAAGTGTCCATGCCTCAGAACGGGATCCAACACCTAGGTATCACAGCCCTGGCCGAGGCCTTCTCCGAGAACAAGAACCTCAGGGTAGGCACTCGCTTGTGTGGAAGTCAAGTTGAGCAGAAAGAATACTTGAATTAGCCGTGACTGTATCTCTAGGTAGGTTGGGTGAAGTAGGTGTTCACTCCGTTGAAACAAGTGAGTGAAACAAGTAGGCCTGTGTACCATAACAAGAATTCTGGTACAGGTACGGTACAGGTACAGACTGGTTAAGGAACAGGTCCTGACTGGTTCTTATACCTAAGCAAGTTTGACATGTAACGAACTGTCGTTTTTAGCAGAATACTGTCATTTTTGTATGAGGATTTATGTGTTTGAATCTCAAAACAAGTCTACTTGCAAGTTTTCTTCATTTTCAACTGCAAGTTCATGAAAATTGGCATCTCTAACTAGTGATTTACCTGCCTTTTTTAAAAAGTGGTGACCACTAGTGTTTGTTAAGGTACAGGTTAACATGTACATTTAAGTACACAATGTTTAGATCTGACATGTACGGAAACAGTCTTACTGATGCAAGTCCATAGTTTAGGTACAAAGCTCTAGAAACAAGTGCAATAACACTGCAAGGTAGCACATATTTATACTGAGAGTGAATAGAACTATCGCAAACCTTTCCCCATTTACAGTGACATGTACAAAAATTTGAATTTTATAATAAATTATATTCTGAGAAACTTTCATCATGTTTTGAGAAGTTCATCAACATTGTAGAAAATTACTTTATGGGATCATCTAGAAAGAAAATGAAAAAATAAAAACTAGCAGGACAACATTCTATTTAGCACAGGACATAAGATACAAGGTCAAAGTATGTTGACCCCTAATGCATTACGAAGCAATTATGCACA
>NC_049985.1:20474343-20475733 GCF_000003815.2 Branchiostoma floridae | reverse complement strand
ATGATTGATCTCACATGGAATGTTTCCATGTACGAGCCTTTATTAAAGCTATACTGCGTAATATTTGGACAATACAAAAGTAGATTTTCCTGCCATTTCTTTACATAGTAAGCTAAATCTACTCTTTAGCATTGAATACCAAGGCTCAGTGAGAGAAGTTGCAACATCAGTGCATCATACAAACATGTCTACAAACTGTGATCTTTTTACATAGACCTCCATGCTTCCTAGGGAAACACGCCCACATCTGGCTTATCACTGCCTTGTGTGCCTGACTGAACAGTGGGGTGTCTGATGACAGCTTTACCATAATTTTTGTAAAACGTACTCTTTGCAAGATTTCTTGCAGTTTTGAAGGGAATGTAACCAGGTCAGCTTATTCATACCGTAAATAGACTAAGTGCATGATTATATCCTATTCTGAAGTTTAAAAAATTGAGTATTTTCAAAGAAGAAGATCTTCCCCTGTAGCCAGCCTGGAGTGTGATAAACTATTACCCCACCCCTAGGGTGCCTACTGGAGGCCTGGAAGTTGTTGTTTACAGCCAAGAGGGTCTAATTCTTGTGGTCACTCCAAAAAATTACATATTATACCTTTAACCTATGCTTCTATCTTGAATGTTTTCTGGCTTGTTTCAGGTGGTGAACTTGAATGACAACATCTTCACGGAGAAAGGTGCAGAATCCATGGCCAAGGTGAGAGCCAGCTGCAAGTTTCTCCTTGATTATCATTACTTGTTAGAGAGATCTCTGGGTATGCACTACAGTTCAGGTTTACAGGAGTGCACCATACTGGGGGGATGACGGATTGGAGATCTATGTAGACAACTTTTTTCAGAATGGTGTTGACCGCCGAAAAGAGGCACAAGACATCGTCACGGAAAAACTCGATAGAAAAGAAAACATTTGCCAGATGATGCTATAAAAGGTATCTACGTGATCCTGACAAGTTGATCTATCACATACAGTGCATTTGAACTTTTAGATATTATGTTACGGTGAGATTTCAAGAGCTAAAGTTGGCCTTCAAACAGCCGTGAAATGCCTGATTTCGGCGACGATTTCGTACTGCATGGGGGTTTCTGGGCTACCGCTTTCCAGTATATCCAGTATACTTCCGGGTCGCAACAGAGAGGTCATACCAGAACGCGTAGCCGTGGAGCCCGCGTGTCCTGACTCAGTATCGTTGGAAGCAAGCAAGGAGGTTCAGCTGAGTTCAGAAATGGACTATTTACTTGATGTGGCCAAGGACTTGGTCCACACTGAGAATCTGCTGTCTGACGGTTAAACAAACAGGCTTATTTCAAGATAGTCTGCGGCCAGCACCTGACATATCAAGCAACTTTGCCCTAGCCTGATAACGTTTTTGCCAGTTTTAGAAAAAAAGTTT
>NC_049985.1:20453032-20454641 GCF_000003815.2 Branchiostoma floridae | reverse complement strand
AGAGTCACTAAATGTTGCAGTGTGGTGTTCTTGATTCCTTTATGACTCCATTCTTGAAGAATCTTAGTTCACCAACTTACAGACTCAAAGTCAAACAGAAATATAACCTCCATTTGCCATGGAGGTAATGATGTGAAGTCAATTCTAAGATAACTCAATACAAGGTTGTATGCTATTAATTTGTTTAGCCATACCATCTTAGAATTGTCTTCAGCTCATTATAAGTAACATTTCAATTCAAAGTTTGGCTTAAAACTTGCAAGTCCCGATTTTTTAAAACAAAGATACTGGAGGCTGCCTTAAACATCTGACTGTTTCCAAACTTTATCCAATTAGAATTACTGTTACCCTGACAATGTGTAAACATTGACTACTTTGGAGCCTAGTAGATGGTTGGGCAAGGTTTTGGAAAGCAGTTGTTTCCCTGTACCATTACTTCACCAACTGAAGTCAGCTGATACCTGTTCACACCTGGATGGATTGAGAAAAGCTATGTCAAGTGCCTTATTCTTTCAAACATAGCGCAGACAGGAATGAAACCTGTGGCCGTCAAATTCCATGTCTGGTAACCTAGACAATTGACGCCACTGTTTTTAGGTAGACTGCAGTCGTCATATTTAACATTAGTTATAATATCTTGATCATCACCTTGATTTTTGTCTCCAAAACGTACATGTAGAATAAATGCAGCATTTACATCATGTATTCTTCTCAATTACTTCTATGGTAAGCACGGATGATAGAGATGTACTGTGTTATACAGGAGCTACATGTTACCAGAGTAGTGTGTTTCAGGTAACACAACTAGGGGGGTTACCCAAGGTTGTAGCCAGCACCTGTCCTTCAGTCCTTTGAAGGAATTTTGCAGCTGGGGACTGAAAAAAGTTTTCCCCATTCCGTCCCCTGGGACAGACAAAAATTGATATATAAAGATATAAAAAAACTGAAACCCATGTGTTCTTCTTCACCAAAACAGATGCCATTGAACAGCTTAGTCTACAAGCAAAATTTGCACCTCAAAATGCAGGAAATAGTGTTTCAGAGGGTCTTGATTTAAAACTTTTCTGGGACCCAGACCCCCTAGAAATGACGCGCAACGTCACGCCAAGACTTTGGTGCTCGATAGGATTCCCATTCAAACTCAAGGGGACTGAAAATGATTTCAGGCTGGCTACAACCCTGGGGTTACCACTACCAGTATGGAAAAATTCTGGTCCAAGTCCGATCCATGTCCTGAGTATACGGTCAAGCTCCAGAACTGACTACATGTACATTTGTATGATAATACAGTACTGTAAACTACAAAACATGAACTCAAAATCACTTGATTGCTCAACCCATTTTCTAAGTTGCCCAATAACCATTTGCATTTGTCATTTTGGAAAGTGATGTAAATCTGGCCTGTGTATGGCCATGAGCAAGCTTCAAGGGCTGAGTCTCAAGCATCCCACCTCAGCATGTGAAAGAGCCCAGCACACTTATTGAAGAGAGTAGGAGTGACCCGGTTTGTTTGCCACATTGCACACTGAGTGTTAGGATATGCAAATGATTTGTTTCAAGTCTGATTCTAGTTCAGCTGAAGAAGAGGATAGGATGTTTGAATGGTGCA
>NC_049985.1:20451503-20452932 GCF_000003815.2 Branchiostoma floridae | reverse complement strand
TACTTGGAGGAGAGAACCGTAGGAAAGGAACGTATAAGGTCATTACTACTGTACATTGTACATTTGCTCAGAATCAATAGAAATTACTATGAAGGGTTAATGTCCTGCTCTATCTCATACACACATACAGACCCACCCACTATTCACTCACTCAAAACCATGGACCCACCCACTCATGCACCCACATACTCTCGCCCACTATTCACTAACAAACCATGTACCCTGTTCACTCACTCAGTCACTCTCACCATTTATTATGCACTTTCAATCACAAACCATGCATACTCACCCACCCACTTACGCACACATACTCACCTGAAGTGTGTCATATGGCCACAACGAATTGATCACCAAGTCAGCAAATTAGCCTGATTATCAGGAAGCATGATTCAAACATCAAAAAGCTATAGATGTGTTTTAAGAAAGGTTTGCAGTATGGAAGGGCACTGTCATGCAAGTACATGTATAAGATAATGATTTATTGATTGTGTAATGAAAAAAATTGAATGGAGATGAATTGTTTTGCAGGTCTCTTACACTGCCCAAGAGTTTCTGGACTCACCCTCTGCTGACAGACTCCTGGGGCTGGGGAAGGAACGGGCACAGCTACTGGTCAAGGAACTGGGGGTAAGGTTCTCCTGACTGGGGTGGATCTTGGGTCAGGGCTTGTAGAGAGGGCTGTACTGTTGTAGAGAGGGCTGTACTGTTGTAGACAGGGCTGTACTGTTGTAGACAGGGCTGTACTGTTGTAGACAGGGCTGTACTGTTGTAGAGAGGGCTGTACTGTTGTAGACAGGGCTGTACTGTTGTAGACAGGGCTGTACGGTTGTAGACAGGGCTGTACTGTTGTAGACAGGGCTGTACTGTTGTAGAGAGGGCTGTACTGTTGTAGACAGGGCTGTACTGTTGTAGACAGGGCTGTACGGTTGTAGACAGGGCTGTACTGTTGTAGACAGGGCTGTACTGTTGTAGACAGGGCTGTACTGTTGTAGAGAGGGCTGTACTGTTGTAGACAGGGCTGTACTGTTGTAGACAGGGCTGTACGGTTGTAGACAGGGCTGTACTGTTGTAGACAGGGCTGTACTGTTGTAGACAGGGCTGTACTGTTGTAGACAGGGCTGTACGGTTGTAGACAGGGCTGTACTGTTGTAGACAGGGCTGTACTGTTGTAGACAGGGCTGTACTGTTGTAGACAGGGCTGTACTGTTGTAGACATATATTGTCGGTATCCTTTTCTAGGACAGTTTGGATGATGCTGACTGTGCTGCCAGCAGTCTGATGAAGGTGGCTTCAATAGTGACTGATGACACAGCAGTTAAAAGTGCTGCTTTCCAGTGTGCAGGTCAGTGTGCAAATTCCCATGTATCTTATACAGTCAATGTAATATTTGTCACAATCCAGGAATTCCATAGAACAACAATGTCCATCT
>NC_049985.1:20444742-20450138 GCF_000003815.2 Branchiostoma floridae | reverse complement strand
TGACATGAAGATCGTTTCTTGTCAATTTTTTATACCAATTGGTATTGACACATCCTACCAGCCTTTGTAAAAAGGTAAACACATAGCCTTTTTGAGACTGTAGTGGTAGTGGGTTGTTATCCATCATGTCTAGCGCACGGTTCTGGGCCAAACACCGCAACCATTACACCACCACGACACCACACCCCGCTTTGAGGACACCTCAAAATCTCGCTGTGATTTCCGGATGGGAGTTGCACTTTGACCTCCAGCCAAATTTGTTGATTAGCAGAAGATCACCAAATCTGAGAATTACTAAGAGAGTCATGAATTTTTTTTTTGCTTGAAAATCTACCCCGTCATATTGGACCAATCGCTAGAAGCTTTGCCAGGGTCAAGAAGGCAGCTGTCTTTGTGGCATGTAAATAGAGTTGGCTATTTTATATTTTCTGTTGTGTGACACGATCTTATGCATTAATGTCAGCCCTGTACAAGGATTGCCAACACTGAGACGTCTACAAGGACATTAGTATCTGATAGCAAGCAGTGCTTCATTTTTATAGGTGTTTTTATGTTTCCTGTTGGAAATATGTTGTTTTTGCTGGTGTGTTCTTCTTTGACGCCTCAGGGCCAAGTCTGCAGGTGTAGTATTGTGTGCAAATAGTTTGACTAAAGGCAAATTGCTGGAAGGAAACCATTGAAAATGTTTTCTTTCTAGCTTTAATTCTATTACATTTATTTTTTTTATGAATCTGATAATAGATTTGATGCAACTGTTATTTTTTGCAGACCGAACAGTCAATTGGAGAGACATGCCCACCTTCAACACCAGATTCTACAGACCCTACATAAGATGTGATGTAGACTAAGACAGATTTTACATGGCACATCCCTCCATCCTACCTTCAACACCAGATTCTACAGACCCTACATCAGATGTGATGTAGACTAAGACAGATTTTACATGGCACATCCCTCCATCCTACCTTCAACACCAGATTCTACAGACCCTACATCAGATGTGATGTAGACTAAGACAGATTTTACATGGCACATCCCTCCATCCTACCTTCAACACCAGATTCTACTGATTCAGTACCAGATGTAACCGGTAGTGCTCACCAAACTAATGTGTCACGTGGTGCAACCCGGTTGGCTGATGAACACCACTCTGCCGGTTACGGTTATTTTTTTTTTAGATCTCGGCAGAAGTGACCCAACAAATACAGGTTTAACAGTGTAAAACTAAATTCTGTTATTTTCAACATGATTTTGTATCACAGAATACATTGAGCAAATGCAAGCACAAGCATACTACATATTCTTATGTCAACTGTTCAAAACATTAAATTGAGTGTGAGATACAGGAAGTCAATTTTGAGTTTCATTACCTACATGTAGATGTTAGAGCGAAAGATGTGTATGCCCTTTGCCCTTGGCTGACTAAAAAGGCCAGGGTTGGTAGGTTTTTTTTCCTAG
The DNA here is from genome assembly GCF_000003815.2 of Branchiostoma floridae. Taxonomy (NCBI): domain Eukaryota; kingdom Metazoa; phylum Chordata; class Leptocardii; order Amphioxiformes; family Branchiostomatidae; genus Branchiostoma; species Branchiostoma floridae. The sequence goes on along the minus strand of NC_049985.1, from coordinate 20,448,680 downwards.
GCATTATTTGGAATACAAGATATTAATGCCTCTGCCAGTTTTCAGATGCTTTCTTGCAGTAATCATTTAGAACAATGTAGTTATGTACAGAATATGTTATAGCCAGTCTTAACTATAAGAAAATAGATGGACTTAAAATATTAGATGTAAGTTATGTCTTACACATTGGATGCACACATTTGTAAGTGAGATTTTCGTTCAAACGTATCTCAAGACAATGTATGAACTCAGTGCAAAAATAAAAGTATACATTTCCAAATGGTTTGGATTGAGTGGTAATTAGCAAAAATGCATACAGTCACGTTACATGTACTGTAACAGTGCAAACATTGGTACTGACACCTATATTAATTCATATCATTGGATCATAATTCCTTAACTTTAGTATGATAAAACTAATTTGATTTGATTGTATAGATGACTATGTCTATGTACTACATTAAGTACTATATTCTAATAAAGAGGGAAGGTATTTAGCCAGTGGAAGTTTCCTTAAATGGCTGTTTCTTGATACAGTGGATTCCAATTATTCGTATTACGCCTTTTCGGATAATTCGGGTAATTGCATAGAATTACGAAATCCCAAACCATTTGCCATTCATTCTATTGTATAAGGCTTCGCAGAATTGGATAACCCCCGGTCTCAAACTTCGGGTTTTTGGATAGAATTACGTCAGTATATAAATTATATATAGACATACACCATTCTTTATTCAAGAAAATGGAAGTTGCTACCCCATGCTTTATTTCTTGTTTCACACTGTTACAGAAAGGATGATATTCTTGATAGAACATTGTGGAAAACCTGTAGGGCACAGATTATGGTATTTCAAGTACTGACAGTGGGTGCAAGTGATCAACAGGTCATCCCTAGTGTGTAACGGGAGAACCGAGGGGTCATTTGCCATTTGTGGTAAATGACATTGGGTGTGTGGACAGTGTAACTCAAGAGGATGATAGTGGATGTTGATAGTAGTTGGCATGAGGCTAGGTGTTGGCCATACGATTTTGGGTGTCGGCCTCATAGTGGTGTTCTATGGTACCGCAGCAGAATTTCCAGTATCAAAACATATAGCAGAGTACCTGTAAATGTTGCTAGTTTTAAAGGAAATAATCACGCAGAATATTTCTTTATTATTTCCATCCTTCCATGAACAGATTAGGTCTTTAATTTTGGTTATTTACTAATATTATGTCAGACCACGTTGATTTGATTATATGGATGACATCCTCTGAGAACCACAACACTGATGCGAGCGTGTGAATCCTAATCATCTGTTGATCACTAGGTGGTCTCCAAACATCAATATTGCCAGCGATTAAAGCTTTAACCTGAAACCTATGAGATATTCCCATACCTGCTGGTATTGACTGATCTCGAAAAATCACAATCGAGAGAACGCCGGACGTATTACTGCCAAAATGTCATTTTGAGCACTCCTGCCCTGTGACAAGGGCATTACAAATGCAAACAAATGCTCTTCATCAGAATATGCAGTAAAACTGAAAAAAAGATTTAAACTGTGCCTCTTGGGCATGTTGTTTTGTACGAGGTAAGCAGGACAAAAAGGCAAGTCTATTATTATCTGCTTGACGAGTCATGGCAGTATAAATCCCTCGGGTATTTGCATACAAGACTTTTTTGCAAGGAATAGGTGAAAGTCGGGTCCAATCAGTCCTTAAGACCAAAAGTCTAAGGATCAAACAATTATTGCTCAGGGTCAAAAAATTGATTTGGCTCATATTTTTACACTGATAGTACTTGGCCCACAACCCCTCAAAACTTACGGTTGTTGCAACAGCCCAAACAAAATTTTTGAGGCCATTTTTACAGATTTTTGCATGTCAACAACATGGAAATTGACCCCTTCCCAGAGTCTTTACCCCATATGGAATGACTGGTCCTTCCCTAGCCAGACTCTGAACCCATGTGAATTGGGTGATTCCCTTCCCAGAACCTTAACCCAATGTGGAATGGCTGGTCCCTTCCTTCCCAGACCCTTGACTCCATATGAAACAGATGACCGTCCTTCCTAAACCCTTAGCCCCATGTAGAATGATCAACCCCCTTTCTCAGACCCTTAACCCCATCTGAAATGGTTGGTACTACCATCCAATAGATGTGTACCCCCTGGTACATCAATATTATATCAGTGAGCTCCCCTTCCCAGAACCTTTGACCCCATGTGCCCCTCCCTTGCCTTGCCTTGATTGATCCCTTGTAAAACGGATGGCTCCTCCCTTACCTGACCCTCTGTGAAATGGATGGTCCACTTTTTGGTGTTATATAAGTTCACCACAGACTTTTTGCAATTTTTTATATCGACCGACCGCCCCAATATTTTTCTGAAAAAATCCAAGAAATTGAATTATTGTGGCCTTAGTTATTCATTTATTATCATATAACCTTTGGTGTTACAACACCTGAGAAGTGGCCAATAAAACAGCAGTACTGCGCCCTGGGTGGATTGCCTCAACACAGACCAAACAGAAGGCCCAGTTCCATGTTGGTTATGACGCCGTAACACGTAGATTCCGGCCAACCCGGTGTGTATCGCTTTTTCTGATTGGTCAGAATTTGCACCAAGGGCCAGGCGTTATGACACAATATACACCTTGGGGCGGGTCATTAACCCTTAATTGATGGCTTTCAGCACCAAGGACAGGCTTATTTACTCACCTGTTGATTTTTCAGCACCAAGGACAGCCGTAGTTATTCATGTATTGATGGTTTTCAGCACCAAGGACAGACTTAGTTGCTCACATATTGATGTTGTTCAGCACCAAGGACAGACTTAGTTAATCATGTATTGATAGTGTTCAGCACCAAGGACAGACGTAGTTGCTCATGTATTGCGTGTTCATCACCAAAGGCAGCCGTAGTTACTCATGTATTGATAGTTTTCAGCACCAAAGACAGGCTAAGTTGTTCACATCTTGATGTTGTTCAGCACAAAGGACAGGCTTAGTTGCTCATGTATTGATAGTTTTCAGCACCAAAGACAGGCTAAGTTGTTCACATCTTGATGTTGTTCAGCACCAAGGACAGGCTTAGTTGCTCATGTATTGATAGTATTCAGCACCAAGGACAGGCTTAGTTGCTCATGTATTGATAGTATTCAGCACCAAGGACAGACTTAGTTAATCATGTATTGACGGTGTTCAGCACCAAGGACAGACTTAGTTGCTCATGTATTGATAGTATTCAGCACCAAGGACAGGCTTAGTTGCTCATGTATTGATAGTGTTCAGCACCAAGGACAGACTTAGTTAATCATGTATTGACGGTGTTCAGCACCAAGGACAGGCTTAGTTGCTCATGTATTGATGGTGTTCAGCACCAAGGACAGGCTTAGTTGCTCAAATATTGATAGTTTTCAGCACCAAGGACAGACTTAGTTGCTCATGTATTGATAGTGTTCAGCACCAAGGACATGCTTAGTTACTCATGTATTGCGTGTTCAGCACCAAGGACAGGCTTAGTTGCTCATATATTGATAGTATTCAGCACCAAGGACAGGCTAAGTTGCGCATGTATTGATAGTATTCAGCACCAAGGACAGGCTAAGTTGCTCATGTATTGATAGTAATCAGCACCAAGGACATGCTTAGTTGCTCACATATTGATAGTATTCAGCACCAAGGACAGGCTAAGTTGCTCATGTATTGATAGTATTCAGCACCAAGGACATGCTTAGTTGCTCACATATTGATAGTTTTCAGCACCAAGGACAGGCTAAGTTGCTCATGTATTGATAGTATTCAGCACCAAGGACATGCTTAGTTGCTCACATATTGATAGTTTTCAGCACCAAGGACAGGCTAAGTTGCTCATGTATTGATAGTATTCAGCACCAAGGACATGCTTAGTTGCTCACATATTGATAGTATTCAGCACCAAGGACAGGCTAAGTTGCTCATGTATTGATAGTATTCAG
>NC_049985.1:20438545-20444517 GCF_000003815.2 Branchiostoma floridae | reverse complement strand
GGGTTTAGTTGCTCACATATTGATAGTTTTCAGCACCAAGGACAGGTTAAGTGGCTCATGTATTGATAGTATTCAGCACCAAGGACATGCTTAGTGGCTCACATATTGATAGTATTCAGCACCAAGGACATGCTTAGTTGCTCACATATTGATAGTTTTCAGCACCAAGGACAGGCTAAGTTGCTCATGTATTTGTAAGGACCCTGCGACATATGGGTTCTTGGCCCATCTGGTTTGAGTTGCATAATTGATGACAAACACTATTAGCATACCAGTTGTAAAAGCTAAAATCATTTGGTGAAAGTATGGGGTCATGGAACTCTAGTTATAGAATGATTTGACATACATTCTGGAAAGAATTTCTCCAACTTCATGCCATTGAGCAATGATATATAGGGTATTGTAAAATTCTGTATAAAAATCACGGATGAATAACAAACCATTCTATCAAAGTTCGTGTATTGTATCTGTACACATTTCTGGAAATGGAAATATTGTAGATAGATTCTGGAAAGTTCGTATGTTGAATGTGGCAACATCTGCAGCAGATACGAACGTAAATATCAGATTTTGTGGTAATAAGGCTCCAAAAGATGTTACGGATTCCTTGTCGGATCCACCGTCCACCAAAAATACAGACTGAATCACGGCTCTTAATCTGTCGAAATTCCTTGTTTTCGGATTTGAGGTTCCGCATAACGGAATCCGATATTCCGATTTGTTACAGATTTACAGAAAATAAAAAAATGCAGTTGGAAAAGCCTTATTTTCGGATTTTGCTTCCGAATTACCATTTCTGATGTTTGGATTTGTTTCGAATTCCTTGTCGGATCTGCCTGCATTCGCCCAAAATATAGAAAAACACCTTTACGTATTCGCCAGCCTTGAAGGCCATTTCGTGCAGTGATTATTTTGTGGTCAATGTATAGTTTGTAAATTGACTCTTTGTGTTATAACTGTTGCGAGATTGGGTTTACACACGCGTTTTCAAGTCTCTTAATGCTTGTGCCTTTTCGGGACTGAGAAGAAGTGACTGTTGTGACCAGCTGCTGGCTTGAATGGGTGGCCACTTGGGCAGGTTTGACTACACCGTGACAAACAGGATGTTCAGCTGTATCACCAATGGGTCCCGATAGAAGGCTCCAAATAGATGAATGACCTTGCAGTCTTCCAAAAAACATCACAATCCAATCATACATCATGCGGTAACGCAGAACCAGAGAATGACAACACATTAAAGTTAAAAAGTTAAACCCTTCCCGCGCCAAGGGCGGTACCCATTTCTGGCGCATAGGGCGGTGCCCATCTCTGTTTCGTTAGCCCTGGGCCACACACAATGCAATCACTACAGCAGGGGGCTAGTCCACTGGTAGTGGTGTGTGTTCAACTTCCATACTCATTCCCGAATGCTGAGTGCTAAGCAGAGAAAGCAGCATGTACCATTTTTATAGTCTTTGGTATGACTCGGTCGGGATCGAACTCACGACCTTCCGAATGCAAGGCGAACACTCTACCGACTAGTCCATTGCACCGGCTACTCATTTTCACCTGAGCATAGTGAGGAAAGTCGTGTTAAATGCCTTTCCCAAGGGCACAAGATCGGTGACACGCAGTCGGATTCGAACTCTCGGTCACGAGGCACAAATGCCGCCGCTGCGCCACGCGACTTCACATGACAACACTCTTGACTACATGTATCTCTACGGAGGCAATAATAAATGCGTGTTCATATGGCTTTATTGTCATCATTTCTACATTACAACTAACATTTAATAATTTATCTATTAGTTTTGATAACTTTCGTGCTACAAAAAGAAAATGTGACTATAGAGAAGAAGCCTCCTGACATTGATCAAATTTTCTTCCATGTGGCGTTTCTTTATGCCACGTGTCACCTGAGAAGTGGACAAGTCGTCTTTACAAATAACACTGCATTTCGAGCAAGTACCTAACAGTAAAGGTAGCTGTAGGGTGGTATGAAAAACCACAAACCAGACGAATATAAGCTTCATGAACAAAAACAAAGCAGTTACAATAGTAATTATCCAACTTTACACTGATGTTGTTATACAGGTAAAGAACAATGCATATTTCACAGAAGTGTTGCTATAGACTGCAAACAAAAACATTGACTTATGGTCAATCATCTGTACAATGATGTATGATCCAAGCTGTCTTTTGAATATGCAAATCGTCATAAAAATATCATGACCATTTAACACTTTAATAAAGTGGCAAATGGTCATGATCTTTTTATGAGAATTTGCATATTTGAGTTTCAAACAGTCTATTACATCATAGCATGTTTTTGTCTATCCTATTGTTCAATGCTAAACATATAAATCAACAGGATCAGGATATCCTGACTGTTGGTGTTGGCTGGCCTGACTACAGGTGTGGTTAGCACAATTAGGTCAGACTATATGCCAGAAACACTTTAAAAAAAACAGGTGGCAACCTGAAAGTACCAATTCTTGGACATAGGTTGCAACCTCTGACAAAAAAACAACACTATGGTCTGTTAACCCCAAAAAACTGTAAAGCAAAGACTGTGTATGCAATAAATATTGTATGCATGTAGATGGCCTACACATATCTAAGTTGACATTTTGTGTGTAAGGTATGGCTATGTCTACCTTCATTGTACTGCAACATGACTTATAATACTAAATGACTTATAATACTACTTTATCAAATATATGGTTCATCTCAAATGTCATAAAAAGTGCATAGAATATAAATATAACTGTGGAACATACATGTAATATATAACTTTGAAATATGAACAATTGAATACAGAGATGTAATTTCTTAACATCAAAGTTAGGCTTAACATGCAGATTGTTAGAACTGAATTCACAAGCACCATGATTATTTGTTTAATAATCTATATCAACTATCAATATATAGTTGCCTGAGTGAAACCTTTTTTTATTGTGAAAAGTATCATATGCATAATATGTGGTATATTGTTTGAGAAGTGACCGAAATAAACTCATGAAGGGTAATACACATCTTCATTAGGCCATGTTGATTTGATAATAATGGATGACATCCACGCGTGCATCAATTTTCAGTAGTTCCCTACCCCCAAAGCAAAATGTTTTCAACCATTTTCATTTCAGTCGCATCAGTTTTGGGGTTCCAGCAGGATATCATCCCTATATTCAAATCAACATGGCCTTATCAATACCAGTATATAAAAATGGTATGGTAGGGACTCAAAATACTTCCATATGCAGGTTACTGGAGGTATACAGAACAATACTGAGGAAGCACTTCTGATGTCCACCTGTGTCTGGTACTTGTAGTAGAGGGTTGGTGCCCCCCGATGCACATGTAAACCCAAGGTTATTTTCATTCACAACCACACATCTGTATGTAACATGTTACATGAGCCAACGCTTCTGTGACCATCTGCCATCCTTCCTCGGGGGTAATACATTGCCTGGCTCTATTGGCATCTCTAAAAAGTACTATGGCTTAGCAATAAACACTTCACATTTTGGACCACATTTGTAACACTGTAATAAGCAACACCATCCTGCAGTGTGAAGTAGTCAGTAGGCTCTTATAAATCCTGAATGTGGTTATGAAATAGGAACCGTGCAATATTATGCAATACTGTTTTTCAAAAGACACAATACAAGCTAGTCACTACAGTGGATCTGTTTTAGCTTAATATGATTTTTGGTCCGAGATCCTTTGTGAAATCTGTCCTATAAACTTAATGGCATGCTGAAGAAAACACGCACAGTTCTCCTGTCAGGATGTAGTGACCCTAGCCTGGTCCACTGTTCATTGTGCTAATTTATCTATTCTAACGAGTTGTAGATGAGGATTTCTGTTACTTAACTGGAAGGATTGACAACATATCAGGTGAGTCATAGTCCTTGTCATGACTAAATGTGGTAGAATAGCTTTGTACAAGGTAAACAATGCAGAATCAAAGCACAATGTACTTCTTCCCTTATTGTATCCAAATCACCACACATTTCATTCTTTATATGTACCTTTACATTCTTTGCCTGAAACAATTTTCTCAGGCCTAAAATCTCACAATGATATACAATACATTGGCAAGAAGAATCATGATGGTAACTTATGACAACATGTAACATGAAGTGTATACAGCCAATTTACTGATTGGCACCAACATTTCACTCTAGTCTGTGGCTTATAACATGTACAAACAGGGACACAATGATGGTCGCATTTCAGACTGGGAAAGGGAGTGTAAGCAGGTCTCCCGTCCCTCTATAAATCAAACCAAGCTTGTCATTGATTGCAAGGACTGTCCATTGGTAGCTTGGCCTCTATACTATCCTTGCTCTGCTTTGCCCAATAGTGGCACTCTTTAATAGACAAACGTTTGGCATTTGAGTAATTTGCTTCAAATACATGCTTTAGTTCTAACTCACACAGTCCTTTCAAAGGAGATTGATCCTTATTAATTAAATGCTACATTACTTCTGAAATATATTTAATTATTTGATTCCTGAAATAATGCAGGGCACAAGCACCAACTTCTAATAACATCACTAAGTAGGGACACAGGGTGGACTACTTTGTGTGACAAAAGAATGAACGAGAGCTAGAATAGGATAGATACCAGGACAGTAGTAGTTGCATTGACACCCAGATCTGTACCAGCACCTGCCTGTGGATAATACAGCAGACGGAAACAATCTTGACTTGTAACACTGTGTTTCAGACTGTTGTGTCGTAGCAATCGTGTAAAACGGCCACCCCTGCCACGGCACGACACGTCCCCATGTTGCCGACAATCTTCCACTCTCCGACACGCGGGTCAAACATCTCAACTGTGTTGAGGTAGTGTGCTCCATCGTGGCCGCCCAGCGCGTACAGACACTCTCCGAGGACGGCGATTCCAGCACCACTGCGGCACATGTTCATCGGAGCCACTGAAGACCATCTGAACAACAATAAAGGCAAAATAACTCCAACTTGTCAATAACAAAAAAAGCCAGCAGTACAGTTCATGTACTCATGGTAGTGTTATAATGCTACCAAAGTGTATTTCATGCCTGTATCCCAAGGGAGTTTTAGTTTTGGCATGTATGTGAGTATATATGGTTGTATGAGTGAGCATGTGTGTTTGTTTGTGTCTGAGACTCTGAGTGTGTATGTGTGTGCAAGTGTGTGTGTATATGGTTGTATGTGTGTACAAGCCTTTTTAAAAATAAGTTGAACATGTGGATGTCTGAAGTATGCATACCTCAGAAATCACTGTTGCTGCTCCTTAAATACATCGCTTATTTATTTGGCAGTATTATGATTTGTGGCTGTATCATGGTAATGGATGTCACCATGACTTAAAAATCAATCTCACAAGCCTGCATCAGATGTCTAATTCAGTGCAATAACATTCCGGAGATCAGAAGTATGATAAAATCATGCAAATCGGTGGGAAGATGGAATCTACCATCATCAAGTACAGTTCAGTAAGGGTTGATGCACCCTGATGTAAATTGCCTCCTTACATCAGCTGGTGCTGTGACCTTATTTTAGCAAAAATCACATTTATGCCATAATGGCTTATCCCATTATGCTATTTCATCTATAATGGGGTGTGTGGGAAATGGTTTGGGTTTTCAGAATTCTATGTAATGCCGATACAATTACAATGTAGCTGGCACCCACTATACATTGGCCTGTAACCCCCAAACCACTGTACATGCACTGTAACCCCCACAGTCCCACACCACTGTACATGCACTGTAACCCCCACACCACTGTACATGCACTGTAACCCCCACACCACTGTACATGTACTGTAACCCCCACACCACTGTACATTCACTGTAACCCCCACACCACTGTACATGCACTGTAACCCCCACAGTCCCACACCACTGTACATGCACTGTAACCCCCACAGTCCCACACCACTGTACATGCACTGTACCACCCACACCACTGTACATGCACTGTAACCCCCACACCACTGG
>NC_049985.1:20428868-20434482 GCF_000003815.2 Branchiostoma floridae | reverse complement strand
ATCCGGCTGCCAGGTTCGGCGCGGGTTCGAATCCCGGGAGTCGGGGTGTTGTTTCTTTCTGTTCTTACTCGCCCCTCTGGTTGTTTCAATATTCACAAATTCTCCATCATTGTGGCATATTAATGTGTTAAAAAAGCTTGTCTACTTATGCCAATTGGTTTCAAGTTGATGTTTTGGTCCACTATTTGATAAGGCATCAAATAACACAATTGACAGGTCTTAGAGAAGTTATTCTTATAGCCACTGAAATTTTCATCTAACATTTTTCAGACCTTGCCAGGCACATTGTATAAGCCATTAGCTGAGATGGCTTATAATCTAATTAGAGGGTACTTGGGAAGCTTAGACAATAGTATTAGCATACTGATTTCCATTTTATGCATTCAGGGCTAGTAGGTACTTTATCAATGCAGTGACGGAGTTATATGCATCTTTCCCCTCCTAAAATCATTATCAGAACAAAGAAATTGTAATGATTCCCCTTCTGGAGTTTACAATGTAGTTCTCCTTTAATGTCATTAGCAAACTTAAGGCAAGAAAGAACAAACTTTTGTAAAGATTAGGAAGTACTAACCTGGGTAGTTTCAGGGTCATATCTCTCCACACTCTTTAGGTATGACGCACCATCGTGGCCGCCCACTGCGTACATTTGACCCTCCAGAACACCAACTGCAACGTGCCGCCGCTTACAGTGCATTGGAGCTGCATAACCTAGCAACGACAAAATCATGACAAAAAATGCAGAAAACTAAAAAGCAGCTTGATACTATCATTTTTACCAAGATAGTGTTGTTTTCATCATTGGAAGATACGCTTTTAAAATGCCAGTGGAAGTTGAATATTCCCCGAAACAATACTTTGTAATGAAATTTAGAGTATTGCCCAGCATCAAGTTTTCGAAGACAAGTAGGTCTAGGACCTGATCCTCTGGACTTGGACCACAAAAAAACTGTCGTATAACTTCACTGACTGACTGATTGATTGATTAGTTCATTCATAATTGAAAAAGTTGCAAATAAAATTCATTATGCATTCATTCAATACAATAGTCAAGTCAAAGTTTATTGCACAGTCGCAGGTACAATGTATAATGTAAGGCAAAGTTATATACATTGTATAAGGCTACTGGCTGTGAATTAAAACAGGACATGTGGGTTCTAGAAAAAATTGACAGAAAACACAATGTACAATATAGACCAAAGCATTATAATAGCAGGCTACTAAGAACTTGCATTAATCTAGTACACACTACACGTAATGGCTGGAATATTATGGCTGGAATGTAGGTTTAGGGTCTAAATGTAGGCCTGTGAAGTTTGCTTATACCGGTAATAAAGAATCTCCTAAATCATTCATTCTTATTTGGGTATTGTCTAGGAATCACAGCTTGTCAGGATTTGAATCCAGGACCTCGGAACACCCCACCTACATGTATTGGGCCAGGCGCCACAAATGTTTAGGTACATGTAAATGCATGGCAAACATAGAGGATAGTTTCAAATGTATTATGTATGCACATGTAAAGCTGAATATTCAAACTTACGCCAATGGTCAGAGTTTGGGTCATAGACTTCCACACAGTCAAGCACGGCAGATCCGTCATAGCCTCCTACAGCGTACAACAGTCCTCCCATCACGCCCACCGCCACGTATCTCCTGGCGGTTGACATGGGCGCGACATACTTCCACCGGCGTTCAGCCGGAGTGTAACATTCCACTGTGTTCAGGTACTGACTGCCATCATGGCCACCTGGAACCAATGATGGAGAGGATGTTACAACAGGGCAAGCATTTCTATATACAAAAACAGGATGTTGTTTTCTCTAATGCCATTGTGGTCAGATATATGCACGAACTAAATTCAGACACAGGTTAGACAAGTTCGTATTGCCCGATTGCCTGGGGTAAGTACTAGGAGGGCTGGAATGGCGAGTGTCTTCCTGTCCACAGTCGCCCGACCCTGCTGCAAAGTGTGTTCTTACAATCTAACACCTAACCTCACAGTAACCCTTGTAAATGGCATATACATGGCCATAACCTAACCTAAGACTACCGTTGCCAACAAAGAATGGTCTGAAAACAGACAAAACAGGGATGAAACAGTCTTGAAACAGGCTTAGGGACTGTATGATATTTATTGGGGGAGAGGGCTCATAGTACTAGTATCCCTTACCGACGGCGTATACACGGCCCTCTAGCACAGCGACTCCGACCCCGCTGCGCGGTGTGTTCATGCTGGCCACGATGCTGACCTTCCCGGAGCTGAGGTCAAATCTCTCCACGCTGCTGAGCGAGTGTCGCGTGGTGTCCATCCCTCCACAGCAGTAGATCACACCTGGGGATAACACAGGGTCAATGTTCCTCCCACAGCAGTTATGGATAGTAGATCACACCTGGGGATAGCACAGGGTCAATGTTTCTCCCACAGCAGTTATGGATAGTAGATCACACCTGGGGATAACACAGGGTCAATGTTTCTCCCACAGCAGTTATGGATAGTAGATCACACCTGGGTATAACACAGGGTCAATGTTTCTCCCGCAGCAGTTATGGATAGTAGATCACACCTGGGGATGACACAGGGTCAATGTTTCTCCCACAGCAGTTGTGGATAGTAGATCACACCTGGGTATAACACAGGGTCAATGTTTCTCCCACAGCAGTTATGGATAGTAGATCACACCTGGGGATAACACAGGGTCAATGTTCCTCCCACAGCAGTTATGGATAGTACTAGAAAACTTGAGTAGATCAAAACAGTGCTCCATTTTTTTACAATCTAATTAAGGAATGGCTTTGAAGGAGTATCCAACTACCAATGGCATTCTAAAATCTTAACTTAAAGTTCATGTAAACAACGTTAATGCTAACTGTCTTTGTAAGTTTGACAGTAGAAACCTGTCAGAAATGACTTAAGTATAAAATAAACTCTACTTCACTTGTTTTTTTCTTAGACCGATAAGCCCCAGAATATGTGGACACCTGCCAATATAGTGTTTTAATTTTCTAATCAGTCCAAAATCCGGTCACTGATTTTTCAGGTCCGTTGTTGCATGTCCATGTACATGTATACCAGTCCGCATCCCTGCTAAACAGTTGTGACCCATCTCTGTTTTTTAGCCTTGGAGAACACAAAGATGTGGTATCACTACAATTTGTACAGCAGAGGGTTTGTCCACTGGTGGTGTTGTGTGTTCAACTCCCATATTCCTTCTCTGCCATTGCAAATTTTGCATTGAAGTAGTAAAAACTATATACTATTTATTAATACACTCAAATAGTGCAGGAAATTCAACACCACGATGCCAATGTGCCAGAGTATACCGTATGACTATGAGGATTTCTTTATTCAGAATACCCTCAATACTTCCACCCAAATCCGTTGTTGACCTGGTTACACTAAACTAAAGATGATCTACCGGCCCCATACTGACCTACACAAGAGCGCCTGGGCCTGATGCGGTCCCGTTTGATGCGTCCCCGCCTGTCGGGCAGCATGTGGTAGTTCTTGGCTTCGTCCAGCAGGTCTCGACAGGCCAGGTCCTGTTTGATCAGGTCCTCATGTTCCACTGTGTCCACCAGGAAGTGAGGAGACAGCAGGGGCAGCCGAACCTACAGGGAGACATTGGTGGATTCTTTGTATGATAGGTGGCATGGTGGTCTTGTGGCTGTATATAGTTCAGGTGACTTAGAATCTACAAGGTTCTGGGTTCAAATCCCTAATGCACTGTACATTTGTAGTTTGTGCTCTGGAAAAAGGTACTGGACTCAGGTGAATTGTTCACTCGGTTTATTAACCCCTTTAGCTATAGTAGGGGGCACTCATACACTTGATAGCATGTGACAATACTATTGCGTGACTTTTACATGGCATTATACAAGAGTATGTATAAGAGGCCCATTGCACAGTAGAAAGTGTGGTATATGTTTGGTTTGAGAAGTTTTGCAGCTGTAATATTTTTGGCTATCCTGTTTCTAATTCAGCCAAAAAATATTGTATAAAATATAGACATGTGCAATGCTTTCAAGAGTCAATAGAAGGCGCACATGCACAGTAAGAAAGCATGACATATGTTCACCTGTTTGAGAAGTTCTGCTATGTGGTGTTTGCGGTTCTCCCTGTCGTGATAAGCCCACGACATGATTGCATTAAAAACCTCCTCCTCATTGGACACGTGAAGGTCTTCTGACGCGATGAGTTCTGCAAGCTGTGCCTTAGGCAGCATCAGAAACTCCTCTTCCTCTATCACCTGTGGGGAGACATATGGAGTACATGGTTGAAGGGCTTTGTTTTTTATTAGCGGAAGTACCTTTGCACTTTTCCACTGTGTGGGGAAAATCTCCTGTTCAATAGAACTGTTGAATATGTGGCACAAAGGGGTAGCTATGTGGTCGGCAGATATGCGTAGTAATAGGTTAGGTGCAGGTAGACACCAGAAATACCTGCACAGCTCCAATTTTACCTGGTATTTCGAACCCTGCTGTACCTGTACCTAAACTAACTAAAGCACTAGTTGACACCACTGTTTAAGACTACAGATAGGTAAATCTAGAGTGAACGATGATAATTGTGATAATCTTGCAGTTAAAAATTAAGGAAACTTCGTTTTGAGGCTAAAATATGTAATTCGTCATTCAAAGATGACAATTTATGATATAAAAGTCAGTTGGCTATATTCGTAACTTACAAATAATTGATCAAACTCATTAAGGTACAATGTACATGTTCAGGTCCAGACCTAAACCTGTGTACCTGTGCCTGTACCTAATATTTTGGTACACAGCTCTAGGTTATGTCCATTCCTCGGACAGGATGTTAAATGGAGGCCCTGGGTTTGAGGAGAGCCACACCTAAAGCACATTTAAGACCCCACCGCACTTATCGAAAAGAGACAGGTTCCTTCCAGTGTGAGTGGTTCAAAACTACAGGCTGCACCTGAGGCAGCTTCTGTCGTATTGAGGTCACCTGAGTGGCACTGAATGGCAAGATGCTCCAGACCCTTGCAATTTAGCCACGCCTATTGTGAGCTCCTAGTCCTAGCAATTCAGCCCCTGGCTGCAAAGATAGAGTAGTCGGCCCACCCAATAACAAAAAAAGGAGGTCACCGTAAGTTGTAAAGTGGTCATACTCTACACTGACAACAAGCATCACGCTTTTTCGTTAGCTAGTACGGCAATGCAGCTCCACTACAGCTCGTGTATTTGAGCTAAGCACACCTTGTCACCCTTACTCTTTTCTATAAGTGTTGGTTCTTTCAGAGAATTGACACTTTAGGCATATGCCTGAAGCTCCCTCATACATGGAGCTGCCGGCTTTATGTCACATGCAATCCCTTACAACACATCCGAGCTGGGGGGACCTCACGGAATTTGATATATATACATGTAGCCAAGCAGCAGGGCTGCATTACTGCTTGCGCCACAGAGACATGTCACTGTATATCATGGCCTTCTAATTTCTCCTATACAATATAAAGTACATGAAGATAAAAGCTCCTTTAATATTTTTCTTATCAAATGTCACTTTTGATAAGAAAACAAATCAAACAACAAATAGTGAGTAAGTGAGTGTGAAATGACTTATGAGACAAACTAAAGACAAACATAAGACATG
>NC_049985.1:20427625-20428758 GCF_000003815.2 Branchiostoma floridae | reverse complement strand
GTGAGCATCAGCAAAGTTCCTGATTCCTGAGGTAAAATAGGGAACAATCCAATACTTTTACATGTTGTTCCATTATTGGATGACATCCTCTGGGAACCTCAAAGCCAATGTGAGCGTGGGAATTAAAGAAATGTTTGCCCCTCCTCTCAAAAGAACTTACCTTCATTATGAATCTAAGTGGTTAGGAAGGTGGAACAAATGCATTGAGGGTAAAAAGAGTATTATCATATAGCCAGGCGCCGCGGACCAATCAGAAGGCCCCGTTCCACGTTGGTTATGACGCCGTAACACTTAGATTCCGGCCATGCTGGTGTGTATCCTCCTTCTGATTGGTCAGAATGAATCGACACCGGCGCGGAGTGAGCGAAGCGAACGAGGTGGTTTTATGAGGTGGTTATAGCAAAGGACCAGGCATTATGACACCATATACACCTCGGGCGGGTCATTAACCCTTAATCGTATCCTCAATAGCAGATCCTTCATTTTTGTTCTTTCTTTTGTTCTTTTGATCTTCTTACTTGACTTGGCATTCTACAACAGAGTAGCAATTTTCCAAAATCTATATTTTTTGTCTTTTTTAGAACAATGCCATGCATGCATCTGTTCATTTTTTTGCTGCTTCGCACTATTTACTGTGTGGTCAAAACTCTTTTGGGAAACAAACCAAAATTGATGCTTTTTTGGATGTCATCCATGTACTATAATCGAACCAACATGACCTACACGTGTACACGATAAAGTAACTTATGGTTGGTTCCTAGTTTTCAAACCTAGCTAGGATCAGGGTTATTCAAACCATTAAACTTTTAACACATCATTAGACAGTAACTGATTTCTAATTAAGAGGTGGATTAACCCTTAAACTGCCAAGCCCAGATATATCCGGCACACATTACATGTCCCGTGTGCCACTCCCAGATATATCTGGGATAGCGTATTCTCCAGAAGTAGCAGCTTTGCACGCGTTAGCGAACAAACCCCGGAAGCTAGGGACTTCGGCCTTGTTCTGGGGTTCTTTTTGGAGGTCAGCGGCCAACCCTGGCACTGATAGCATTTTATAGGGCTGAAACTCTGGCAGTTTAAGGGTTAAGAACGTGAGAATTCAACCAAAGATAGATTATAATGCTACCAAC
>NC_049985.1:20396020-20425108 GCF_000003815.2 Branchiostoma floridae | reverse complement strand
CTAGTATCCATTTTCAGACTATGGCATACAATGTACATGCGTTCATTTTACAGCTGTTTTATGTTGTATGATTCACAGTACGGTCAAAAACATTTTGTGGGGAACTTACATTGATGCACAAACTTATGTCATCTATATTTATCCAAGGAGCTTTTATAAAGATGGCCATCTTTAATTTATAAAAGCTCCTCTATTTATCATACATACTATTTATCATATCAGCTTTGAAAAGGTTGGTGGATACGTGTGTTCTCTTTTTCTGCTTTTTTTAAGATTCTGGCAAAGGTGACGCTGCGACAACCAATACATGCAACAAAATGCTTCAGGCCTGCGGTATTTTCAAAATCATGTAATTACTGTAACAGATATGATATTATATTGTACAAGCACAGGCATATTGATAAAATGAACAAAGAGGGACAATTCATATACATGTATGTTTTCCACATACTGCAAATGCATTTAAGTTCGCAGGGATCGCAGGGATTTGATTTCATGGTAGCAGGAAAAATGACTTTTTGCGGTAGTTTCTTACTGCCATGGCAAAATGTCCCTGTGTTTTAAGTTTGCAGTGAAGCTGCCACCGTGAAAACCGTGAACATTAAACCACTGCGAAAGTTTCTGCATTTACAGTTTTCTTATTCTAACATCAAAAGCCTTAATGATCCGTTTAGATAGTGCAAAAAAAATAGGAAGTTTGTCTCGAATTTCACCAGATTCCAGAACAAAAACATTTCATAGAAGTTGCAGGTTTTTGCTAGGGTCGGCCGGATAACTGCACAACATTTTTTTCCTAAGGCCAATATGATGAGTTTTATATAACCTATTGTCAGCAAATTTGGGTAGTATCTTAAAATTGTGATATTCTGTTATAAGTAGGACTAGAGAGTCAATAAAAACACACAGCAAAGTGTCAACAGTAATGTATAACATGAACAGTAACTAAGAAAAATGATGGGAAATGCCCCAGGGACAGTGCACTAAATTGGTAGCACTTGAAAAAATTGCCATACAGTATCACAAAATGTATATGGAAGCAGATGTCCTACTTATCAAACTGTTCCTGACCTGTGTAGGCGTACTCAATGAGGAGTTCCAAACTGCGGGGGTCAACAGCCTTCATGGTGATGGCACCTTGGGAAGCCTCTGCTAGGTCACCTGAGGTCATACAGAAATGGTTGTCTTTGACACATACATGTAGAACATTAGCAACTTTAATTTTACAGCCTTGATATCATCTTTAACCTTGTAGCAAGTCTGGCGAGACTATTGCTAATTCTATGGCAACTCTCTTGAACAGCAAACTTTCTCTGCAAGGACACGTTTTGCCACCACAGAAGCATTCTTACTTCCTCCATAACCTACCCACTTCCTAAAGAGGAAGTTCCATGCTGACAGCTTCTTTCCCACAACTACTAATGCACGACCTAGACACAGTTTTTCCCAATATCTGCGAGCTCACAGCTTGTTGCCGACAGCTTTTTTCAGCGTCTAGATGGAACTGCAAATATCGCCATCCAAGTGTCGGAAAAATTTCTTCCGCGTGCGTGTAGATCGTTCCAACTTTGGGAGGGCTCATTAGCATATACGGTAACGCGGACTCATTAGGCTACATAGCTGCATCAGCATACTAATGCTTCTACTACTGTACAGTGGTACTACTCTACTTTGCTCAGTGTGTCAAGGACAAGTTGTGTTGCTCCCAAACGGACGCAGGACTCCTTGCATCATGCGAGATCAAGTGTCGGAGCGGCTCGCCACCTCCGCGTTCATACTGGAATCGCCTGTCGCCTGAGCCACATCGAAACTTAGTAACCTCCCAGAGGTTTGTTTGTTTTTTTGTTTTGTTTTTGTTTTTGGTGGTTCCCGATTTACCCGGCTTCAATGTGACTTTGACCATTCATATTAGGCCACATGAATCCTGCTTCGGTTTCGCCTCGAAATCCAATTTGGCAAGCTTAGGCCTTAGTATGAACTGGTCTTAGGCCCACTTTACATTACCCTTTTCGCGTAAGCGGTAAATTTCCCGTTATCGGGACGCCGCTATCGGCACCTCTTTAGACACACTGCCCGGAAATCTGACAGGACACCCGCGGCGCGCGGTGGAATGTAAAATCTTGGTGAAAGTCCACCCGTACAGATAGAGTTCTTTTTAGCTGCACAATGTTATATTGAACAAACGTTAATTTTTTGTTTGCGTACTGCTAACCAAGTGATTGAAAATTCAAATACGTGACTGGCATGAGAAATACAAGTCCCTGACTACGTTGTTGTTTCGCTGACACTTCCGGTAACTTCGACCACAAAATTTTCGATAAAAAAGCACTTAAAAACCCTTTCAAAGCGAACTGTTTGATAGAAGATCCCTTTCTTTCAGTGATGACCTGCTAAATTATGGCTACGTACTGAAATAACCGTGAATATACGCATAATTCCTGCAGGTATAATAACTACCTCGTACGTAGAAACTCATGCTGCCAGCAGTTCATGTGGCGGGAATTTCCCCACCAATGTCATAGCAACGGCCACCACTGTCATAGCAACAGCCAATCGGAGACGCGTAATGGGATTACCTCATACAAAATTTGCAGAGATAGCGGCTTCTGGTTTCGATACAACGTAACGATGTATTGCAGGAGAAAATATTCGGAATCGAACTTGTATATTTTTTTACAGGTCTTCCACGAAAATTGTGCAAAAGTAGGTCGTCCAAAAATGTGAGAATGAGACTATTTTTCTGACATCCCGCCTGCTTTATGCTAAACGTCTAAACCCTGACTCCCGCTAACGCGAGCCCGACGTGTTCTCTTTATACGCAGTTTGGCGTTGACGGGGACTCCCGCTGAGCCTACGGGCGTACGCTTTGGAGAGGACGGGAAAAAATTTGACGATAGCGGGACTACGTTAACGGGAACTCTCTTTACACGGGGCTCCCGCTAACGCAGTCCCGCTAACGCGAAAAACGTAATGTAAAGTGGGCCTTAGACTAACACAGCCGGGTTAGTGGTTACCTAATGGGACTGTTATGATAAGAGAAACATGAGTTGACACAAGCTGTGATTGTTAGTGGCAGGCATTCCTGCCTGTAACCCAAAATACTTAGACTGATGAGGAATCACACAACCATTCAGTTCTTCCTATTGGTACTATTGACATGGTCACATTTTACACCTCCTAGGAATAGAATTGTTCTGTTGTACAATCGTAGCATGGCATCCTCTGCATGGGCCTTGTGGTAAGGGTAGATGGCCTAATGGGAATTAGAACGCAAATTTGTTTGCTGTAACTTAGATTAGTTACTGTCTCTAATATCAGAAGGCCTGCATGCCCCTTTTCCGTAAGACGTAATACGGCTGAGCTCATTTTGATCTCCCATAATTCGTGAGGACAGCCGTCTTATTCATGTAATTCCTAGCGAGGCAACCAAACTTGGCATCATTATCTTCTTTAATTTTAGCATAATGTCTAGGGGGTTCTTCTGAATTCAGTGTGAAGGTCTGTCAGGACAGACCCTATAATTAGTAATATTAGAATGGCTAGGGATGTTCTCTGGGATCCAGATGTACATCAGTGGACATTTGGATCCTGTGTTTAAGGACAGACACACCTTGAGCACATTTAGAATCAACCACACTTCAATTGATACATGTAAATGCTGGGGTCCTTCCCATTGTAAGTGGATCAATCCTCACAGCCTGGTCTCACAAAACTTGCCACGTGTTCTTGTTAAGTTTTAAGGCCATTCACTCACACTATAAATTACCACAATAGGATTATAACATTTCCTCATTATAGCCATTACAAACTGAAATTAGTCACTCCAAGCGAGAAGCCCTTTGTCACTGTTTAATAGTGTTACTGTATGACCATACCATGCCACTAAAACCAACCTAGTGCGCGGCTTCCGAACATTGCCTGCTAAATAAGTTTCTCTGTTTACAGTAGATTACCTTAGGATCTCATTCATTCCTTTTTTTCTAAGAATTCCCATAAGCTTCTATGTTATAATACATGTTTTACATAGGTGCGTTCATAATGAAGCTTATAAATAAGATGTCAGCAGGTTTCATTCTATGTTGAACATATTAAACACTCTAAATCATGGGAAAAAATTGCCAATGAGCAGAATCCATGTTTGTTGTTTATGATTTATACTTTATTATAGCAATTACAAACTACAATTAGTCAATCCCCGCAAGAGGCACTTTTTTACTGTTAGTGCACAACCGCACCACTCAAAACCCAAGACTGTGTACCGCCAACCTATTGTGCGGCTGCCAAACTTTACCTTCTAATTTCTTCAGGTACAAACAAGCTTTCACCAATCTAACTTTCGAGATCAGTTTGGCTGGCTAAAACTAGTACAACAGAATTTCTCACCGCTAAAAACATGCGTCCATGTAGCCTTTTATTTTTAGGGTATACACACAGAGTAATACATGAATGAGACCTTAGTAAGAAGCCATAAAGTCACACAAAAAAGACTACTGAACTTCTGACCTCTATGTACATCTGATGTGCCTTCTCAAGGTAGTCAAGGTAGAAGATTTTGCACAGCTGTCAAAGGAACTCTATGGTCAAGGTCACACTTTTTGTTTGTTCCAATTCTGGGTTTGATGTAAAGGCTGGGCTGTCTCCCAGGCCTGTCTAGCTGGCCTGGCTATCACGTCAGGCTACCGAGATCCACCCATTCATACCCACTAGTCTACCACAAACAGCTAGCCTCTTATGTAGCTGCACCCTCTAGTGGAATGCACCTGAAAATTACATCCATTACGCTGGTATCGTACTGTGAGAGCATGTACTTGGTATATTGTCAAGACATCTACGAGCAAAGCCATGAGTTACTCTGTAACTTCCGTCGTTCGATGAACAAACAAACAAACAAACAAACAAACAAACATACATACATACATACCTGTGAACATGGCGTAGAAGTAGTTACTGAAAGATGCCAGCACAACTTTGTGTGCGTGGAGCGTTTTTCCCTCCACACTTATCTCCACATCGCACAGCTGACCGCTCCGTCGCAGAGTGTTCATCGTCAAGAGTGCCTTGTTAGCAAATCTCTTCTCCGCCTCATGGACAACAAAGTCTGCCTTCCCTGTTTGCTCAATCTTATCAAAATCCATCCTGAAACAAATAAAATGAACAAAAATTGAAACACCTTCAGTACGGAATCAGATTCAGTTCCAGTCACAAGGTGGTCCTTTAGCTGAAATTATAACCACATATCATTGCAATCCACCTACAGCTTTCGTTATGCTGTTTATTAAACTCACATGTTGATATGTTATCAAGCAGTCTTCATGACAAAGGTAGTAAATGCTTAGCCTGGTATATCCATCCAGATCTAAGATATGGTGAACACCAGAAGTGTGTTGGGAAATTCTCAAGTACCTCTCACTTATAAGTTATATTCTCCTCTTAAGCTGGAAAAAGACGTAAATATTGCTGCCTTCATGTTCTAAACTGGCTGCATATGATTTCATTTATATGAAGACTTTTCAAAATTGAGGTAAAGATTAAAAAAATATGCCCACATGCAATTCTACTTGTAAGGCCACAGCAAGTAAATGACATCCTCTGCAGACGGCAAAAATAGTGAGATAGGGGGGAAAAAACAATTGCAAGATGGGTAAAAAAAACAAGATTTTCCAAATATACGCAATAAACATTAAAAAAAGAATTGAAGTGACGAAAAATGGTATCAAAGCCTACCTACAAGGAATTCATTTCTGTATTCAAGACCTGAACTAGTGTAGTAAAGGTGACACTAGTATGGTAGACTGGTATTACTTGCCAACATGGCAACTACACTCATGGCTAATCTATATTGGGGCCACTTCTACAATTATCTAAGTAAAGTTTTAGTTTCAATAACTAAAGTCATGGCTACCTGGCTAGTGTCACTTCTACAAGTACAACCATATAGCCTCAATGCAACATATTTGCCCATTTTTGTACTTTTTCGTCATGCTGACCATCTCCAAAGAAAACAAAATTCTTGTTTTTTTTCTGAAATCAGGCGAAAATTAAAGGGGGCCTAAACTTTTTTTGTAAAGCATTCTGCAATATTTTAAATACATCAAAAAGTCCAGTTATTACTTGTTTTACGTTAGTCCATCCTTTGACCTCTGTGACGTATTCCGACCGCCAACCTCCATACTGCTAAATACGCCACTACGTTATACCACGTCTTTGTCACCACGCTACTCTCCCAATGATGGATTTCGGCGAATTGGAGGGAGTTAACGAGCTTAGTTTGAGGGCTTTGAGGAGTACGAGGGGTTTGACCCACAGAACATAACTCCCAGCCCAGGCGCCCAGCGAGATCGGCCGAGGAGACTGGGGAGGGGCGCCGCTGGAGCTGCTTTTGTCGCCCTGCCGACACATCCAGAACTTAGGCTGTCAGCGTCGTCGAATGGGACGGGACCGATGTTGAAACCTTTTTTGCGGGAGTTACTACAAACTACGCAGGAAGGCATGGCGCCCCTTCCCCACATTCAGCTGGACGGACTCGCGGGGAAAAAAAACTCCTATTTTCGTACGTCTGTAATACGTTTTGTGCCACAGACGAGGTCGTAACAGACTCTAGATGAAGAGTTTAGAAGTTACGGTCCACATTGGCAAGTCCTCGATTGAAAAAGCCGGACTTGAAAACTCTATTTATACGATAAGTTCCCGCGCAGTCAAGATGTGTGCTGTACGTGCGAGCTGGCACAGGTTGGCGGTCGGAATACGTCACAGAGGTCAAAGGTCGCGGTACTTCCCCGGGCTCGACAAGAAAACGGCGCAAAGTTCAACTGTTGTGGAAACGCTAATCTATGATGGACTAACGTAAAACAAGTAATAACTGGACTTTTTGATGTATTTAAAATATTGCAGAATGCTTTACAAAAAAAGGTTTAGGCCCCCTTTAATGCGCGCGCTGATGTCATCCATAAAATTCACTTGCTGTGGCCTAACTGAATAAAAAAGGATTTCTAGCACACATGTATGAAATGGCATGGGACCAGGGTTCAGGTCTGGACATGAATCTGGACCTGAACCTGAGTTTCGTTCGTTCGTTCATTCCATAGCCTGAGTTTAGGGACTGGTCGATATTTAGCGGGAGGGAGGGCCGGTCGTCAGAGGGTCGGGTCAAAAAATTTTTCCTAGGCCCTACCCCCAGGTCAAAAAATTTTTCCTAGGCCCTCCCCCCAAGTCAAAATATTTTTCCTAGGCCCTCCCCCCTCCTATAAAATTTGAAAAATATTAAAGACGCCAATAAATCACTGCGCTCCCGCTTGGAAATGTCCTTTACGCCATACTTATGATACTGGTTTTCATCGCGAGGCAGATCTCTTACCACTAGCAAAAAAAGGAAATTGCATTGCTCGGAGCCCATAAATATATGATTCACCGAGGCTACTGCGTTCTTCTGATATTTATAAATCCACTCTATCCAAACAACGCCACAAACTGAGTATTTTGTACCTGAATTTCTAGTAGATTTGCGCCGCTCCGCGGCGCGCGCCCCGCCCCTACTTAACGCATTACAAGTTCATGGGGTCTGAGGAGCTTGTCGGAGACTACTTTCAATTCAAATACCTTTTGTACTTTTTCTTGGTTCTGTTTAGGCAATAACTGACGGTAATTAATCGGGGGAAATGACAACAATAACGTCAGCACGATACGACTAACCAAAACTGTAGTGGGGAGGGGGGAGCCGACGTGTGAGGACGATCCCACGGCGGGCTCGACAGGTCGCCTCTGTAGCTGTCGGCGGGCGTGAGAACGCAGACTTGTACTTGGAAAATCTTTTAAAAATGCCACGCTTTTTGGACATCCATTTTGTCGGTCAAAAATGACGGAATGGGCAAAATTGTCGGGAAACTGGAATGTATTATGAATCTGACAGATTCATAATACATTCAGATTCTTTTATCTGTAGCTGTGTGTGTATCAGAGGCCTTGTGAACAGTCACGCTTGTGATTTTCATAGTTTTACAACTATCGACAAAGGAATCGTTCAACTCAGTTTAAGTTAAATAATGTTTTCCTCCTGGTGCAAACTATAAACAGACGCCAGTTTCCCGGGTTTTTCCGCTTCTAAGTGATTGACGTAACTTAACCGCGTTTTTTGGCGCCTCTGCTGGCTGTGATTGGTTGCAAGTTAATTCGATTTTTCGCATAACGTGGCAAGCCCTGTCAAATCGGTACATCTAAAGACTGCCGCCAAGGCTGTTGCCATGGTAACGACACGTATAGCAACATTTCCCATGCAAATCGAGTTACGCATGTCTTGTACTGCATTTGATCATTATGATAGTTCTCAAGTCGAGAATGTGTACAGATTATAATGTCAACAAGGAAGCGAACATGGAACAAAGAATGCTGAATTCACAAGTCTCACCGGCCGTTTCACAGACGGCACTCTCACCAGTCATCTTCCAGAGCGTTCCAAATTATGAAAGAAAACACGCATTTTCCCGTCATTTTTTGTGGTAAAATCTGAGGAAAATACCGACATGTGTTGGTACGCGTACGCAGATGTTGACAAGAAATGCAAGTTCTTCTAAGACGCCAAATTTTGTCACCGTGACTGAATTGTGACATTACAAACCGGAAGTACATTTTTACGTCGCATTTTGGTAACTTTATCGAGCACTTATTATAGCAGTAGAACACTAAGAAAAGTCTGTATGAACTTCGGCTTCAAGCTAATTGCCGCGCCAGCTTCGTAAGAAAGGTAAACAAATTTTACTGATATTTTTTTCTACGCCCACCTTTATAATTATACAAACTGCAAATGAATACTGTAACATCAATATTTTTACAACGTTGTAGCGGTGTTAAACAGAGATCGCAGCAGCCGTTTCGTTACCCTCTGAAACGGTATTTCCTGCATTTTGAGGGACAAATTTTGCTGGTAGATCGAGCAAATTTTTTTTCCTAGGCCCTCCCCCCATCTCAAAATATTTTTCCTAGGCCCTCCCCCCGGCTCAAATCTTTTTTCCTAGGCCCTCCCCCCCCAGACGACCGGCCCTCCCCCCCCGCTGAATATCGACCAGTCCCTTAATGTAAATGTGTATGCAATATCCGGGGTGACTACTGGTGTGGCTTAATCAGGTCCAAGTCTAGGTTTAGATTCAAAGGTTTAGGTTCAGGTCCGCACCTAAGCCTGGACCTGATCCTGTACATGTCTAGTTGACATGCTTGGGTTTATTAAACCCATATGAAGTATTAGGAAAGAAGACTTATGCATGACCATAATTAAAGTTTCCTGGTGAAAGGACTTCCAAGACAAACCAATATTGATATTTGATTGTTGCACTTTTGATTCCATTTGGTAACAACTTCATGGTGAACTTGCCGATGATTGCTTTTTTTTTTTGCATTAAATCATCGTTGACCTAAAACAGAACCAACAATTACAGTAGAATAGCAATTTATGCAGTTCAGGCAATCATTGTTACTATAGCCAACCTTGAGCCAACCTTTTGTTGGGTTGGATTATATCATAACATATCTAATTATAAATCTATGTATTTGTACTACAATTTGTTCATGTTTTGCTTTTGGACACATGTTTTGTACTGTCAGGGTTTTTTTTTTTACTCAGTTCTTGGATGTTTTACAGGTCAGAATGAGGTCCAGATTGAGTGAACCAGTATCTACCTCTACTATAAACCTTGCTGTGATACATGCTGTCAAAGTTACAGGAAGACAATGACTAGAAGTCACAAACCTGGATGTGAGTCTGGTCTGTCCCCAGTTCCTCCCTACCAACACACCATGTCTGTCTGTCTGTTGTCCCAACTACAGTGGGAGGGAGAGGTCAGAGGTGACTTCCCAAAAGCAGGGGCACATCCTCTGTGAGTGTCGGGTTACTCCGCTGGGGATTCCCTACCAAGGTCTGCACAAGTCCAGGGGCTGACAGGAGAGTAAGGGAAAACAGCTTGAGTGGCACAGCAGCACCCAAGTTTCTGAAGGGACTCTATTCTTGTGGGTATACCTGGAAAGGAAAAATTCAAACATCTTGATTTGGAAAGGCAAAATCATAGAAGTTGAGACAGGATTCAAGCTCTTACATGTAAAACAGTAAGTTTTACAACTGACAATAATTAACATGGAACATTCAGGGGTTGAAAGGTCTGGGACACTGTTCTTTATTGTGGGTACAGCTGGAAAACAATAAAAACGTGTTACCAGATATTGGATGTCACTTGAAGACAGAAGGAAAATGTCCACACTTTGCATAATGTAAAAAAATGACTATCAAAATGATTGTATCTATAAACAATACCAACTCTGAAAAGAAATACATGTATGATGTAGTCAGGCCTTCAAGCGCTAGAGTTACCAACCTATATCTCATTTATGACTGGAAAGAACCAGATAGATTAGTTTCATACTTGATGTGTTGGTAGGGTGTGACAAAAACTGGAAATGATTAGATTTTTGGCCCCTAGCAGCTCCCTTGGTACTGCAGCAGAACTTCCTGTTTTGATATCTTGTGTTCTGAACAAGCTATGGTCACAAATTTTGGGTGTAGATAGCTCTTGTGCTCGAGAAGAAGTGACGTATTCATACATTATCATCATCATCGGTCGGCTGCAGAGCAGGCAACTGCAAGCTTCCTCCATTTCCGGCTAACTTAACTATTTATACAACGCTACATGGGTGAAAGTATGTGACTAATGACAACTTGGTAAAGCTTAACGGTAAATTCGGGATAACAAATAACGCTTAGCGTAGAATTAAAACTGCCAACAACGCTTCATGAATAACTAGCCAATAACATTGAATTTGCCGGCAACGATTAACGGTGTATCAAAATGGCTTGTAAGATTTAAAGGAAACAGGCATGCAGACCCTCTATAATGAGTGTTCAGAGTTGCTTTAAGTCTGCAGTGCAAAATGATTATCAAATCTGGTGTATTATTTGCAGCAAGTAAGTACCCAATTTTTTTAGTAATGAGGCTGAATTACGTGATTGAGGCCTTCTGAAAGACAAATTCTTGGTCGGGCTCTAGCATCCCGGATCTTCCTTGGTGGTCTCCCATCCAAGTACGTATACTGAACTCAACTGGACTGCACGTTGCTTAACTTCCTAGATCGAGGGATGTAATGCAGGGTTTTATTACCATGGAAAGAGAAATGTTGGCGATAGTTTTAATTTTGCATTTAGCACATAATTCAGCCTGATGTTGGCGATAGTTTTAATTTTGCATTTAGCACATAATTCAGCCTGCCACTTTTTGTGGAGTTTTCCCCGTCGTCTTGGAGCTTTCCCCACTTTTCCCCCCATCGTCTTGGAGGTTTCCCCGTCGTCTTGGAGCTTTCCCCGACGTATTTTTCCCCGTCGTCATTGGGGCATTCCCCGTCTGGTCTTTTCAACAGATATTCATTGGTATTCACGGATCAGTCTGGTGTCTGATGTTTTCCCCGTCTACGTCTATAACGTTACATATGGTGAAATATATTGTTATATTGCAATCCATACTACTGTAGTATTACAGTATGGATTTTCAATGTTTGCTTTGTCTCTTCCCCTGCTCCTGTCAAATCAATCCTGTTCAATTTGATTCAACTTTTTCATTTTTGGGCCAAATGAACTGAAACTTGGCATGGAGGTAGGGATAGCAAATACCCCCAGAATTTTGTTCACTTTTTTGATAGATGCCTTAGAAATTATGATATTTAGGGTTTTTGGTCCTTTTTTTTAATAGACCAAATATGTATATTTTGGGCCCCTCTGCCCTCAGGTATATAATACAACCTAATATATAACCTGAAATTTGGCACAGTTGTGCATTGGACATATGAGCATAGGAACCCATCAACACTTTCTTCACTGAGGTCACTTAAAAAATTAGTTATTTGGGGGGTTTTGGCCATTTTTGACTAAAAATGTATATTTTTTGGCTCCTATGCCCTTGTATAGAAACCAAATGACCATAAATTTGGCACAAAGGTGCATTGAACATGTGCTCACAGGACCCCATGGACACATTCTCCATAGATTACTTAAAACATTAGTTATTTGGGGGTTTTCTGACATTTTTTTACTAAAAATGTATATTTTTGGCTCCTATGCCCTTGTATTGAAACCAAATGACCTGAAATTTGGTACAGAGGTGCACTGGGCATACATGTATGACCACAGGACCTCATCAACACTTATTGTGATCACTTCAAAAATGATTTATTTTGTCATCTTTAGCCATTTTTGGCTCCTATGCCCTTGAAATGAACAGGACCAATCTTCAGTCATTATAGAGGGTAAAGTTATTGTGTTTGGGGGTTGTCCGGTGTGGAAAACTGGCTTCTATGTAACAGTGTTTATCGGTGTTTCCACAAGCATGCCGGCGGGGAATGCTCCAACAACGACGGGGAATTCTCTAACGGGGAATGTGCCAGATGACGGGGAATAGTCCAGACGGTGAATCCCCATGACGGCGGGGAATCCTCTACGACAATGGGGAATGCTCCAAAAAAATCTGACGGGGAAACGTCTTTGCGGGGAAACCTCCTGTTACCCTTCAATCCTAAAATCTGTCTATGGAGTATAAAGGCCAAATGAAAATTTCCACTGTAAGAATACTAAATTAAGATAAGCCATGATGCCTGGAGGAATAATGTGAGAGGTGCAGTGTTGATCAGATTGTCCAAATTCTTAGTGTCATTCCTAATTCATAGTCACAAGAGTTTAGTCTATTTAGAGATACCGAATATCCTGTGTCTTCAGAATTTACTGGACTTGTACAGTGTATTTTCAAACAATTCTATAATACTGTATTGATCAAAATTATTGAAAATGTCTCTTCTCAACATGTATGTCATGATTCGAGCTAGAGAAGTAGTAGAAAAAGAAGTCACTGCAAATGTTTCAAGATTGACAGAACTGTATTTATGATTTAGTTGAAGATAGTCAACGATGAACGAACTTGTTATTCTGAATCTAAGTTTAACTGGTTTGTCTTTCCAAATGGAAGATGACCAGTGTTTTTACTTGAATTCCAACTGTATATAGAGCAGGTTGTAACAGAAAACAGCCTGTGACCATAATCACAAGGGATGTGTACTGATGGAAAGGTTTACTGGTTTAGGTCTGGACCTGAACTTGATCCTGTCTAGTGGACATGAAAATGCATGCTAAAAATCGTCTTTCATGGTATAGATAAGCTGATAACTGTCTCTGCAAAGGCGCAATACTGACAACCTGTATAAAACCGTTATTAGGAGCAAAAGAAAGCGATATGGGTCCCGGCGACCATAAAGAGACGCCCATCCGCTAAAGGCAGTCAAAGCCAGCATTACAATTTGGCAGATAACTTGCTGTGACACTCAATAAAAATTGTTCCCTGTCTATTGTCTAATTACCGTGATTGCATTTCAGGTCATGGGGAAATACTTTTGCGTTAAGGAAAAAATATTTGCAGTGGTTTTAAGGTAGTCGAAAACTTACTAACACAGCAACTCAGGTCCTACAGACGGACAGAGCTCTCTTAAGCTTCGCTTTTGGTGGTGTGGTGCTTTCGTGATCATCAACAGTCAATGTCACTGATCTATAAAAAACGTATTTTACTACCACAGTGTTGGCAGTCAAACCTGTCCCAGCATTAGACGACACTACTCTGGGCTGACCCGTAATCATTGACGTGTCACAGTGCACAGTACGCTGTAACGTATACAGTATACTGTCCAACTGGGTAACTAATATGCAAAATTGCTGATTGTATTAATGCCTCGAGGCTATGGGCCTGGTGAGGTGAGGTGAGGTGAGGTGAGGTGAGGTGAAAATTGCACAAAATCCACTGGCAAATTGGGTGTTCAATTACATGGCTTCTACTGTATTGTGTCCCTACCGAAATTAAATCCAGGCCAAAATTTCCCATTTTTGGCTTGTGGCTCAAAAAGGACAGTATCCTCAAAGTTTTTCAAAACATCAAATCCCCTCTATAAACTTTGATTTTATATCAATAAGCCATCTCATCAATCAGGTTGATTTTTGCAGGCCACACTGCATGTCTATCAGTAAGTTATGCCTGTATAAACATTGGAATATTTCCCCTTTTGGTGGTCTTTATTTTAATAGCTGTGTGGGCCAACAGTAACGGGAGGGGGCCATACTTCGACAGCCGTTCTAGGTGAATGCGCATGGCTTTTGTCATTGTACATTTTACAGTAAACCCATCAAAAACAAGTTAAGATCTTGTATACATCCATATAACTGTGATTGAAGCTGTACAGATATATATTTCATTTAACGGTAGCGTTCCGCACTGTACTTTGACAGCGCACGAAACTTACAGCAGGTTTTCGGCTTGCGTCCTAGCAGAACGTTCCAACACAAAAAAGGGGTCCAAACATCGACATAGTAACAACCAGACCATCGCCGTGCATTTGTAAACAACTTAGGCCACACCAATTTAATTTCTTGGTTCACGGATTTGCTTGCTCCTATTTTTTGGGAAAAAAAATAAAAATAAAAATTACTACTCAGCAAATTTTCACCATTAATGAAACCATTCACCAACTTTCTGGTGTAGCAAATTGGCCTTTATATTATAAGCTCCTTAAAGTGTGAGTACAGGTGCTGTTAATGTACAGTAATGGTGTTTTTGTACTTTTTTCAAGCTGAAAACTTTTTTTCTTTATGTTTTGGATTAGCCGTCACCTTTACCCCAACCATTTTACAATTTTTATTTTTATTTTTATTTCGCCCTCTCGCTCCATATCTTTTATGAAAAAATCCGTGAACCAAGAAATTAAATTGGTGTGGCCTTATGCATATAGAATAGCACTAAAAGTTTTCATTATTATTTTTTTGTACCAAATATGGGTAATATTTGAATACGGTTTGTTAAAACGTTTACCTCTCACGGTGAGACCAACTTGCCGCAAAACGGCAGCGCTCTGTTTACGTAGATTGTGATGGCATTTTCACTTTTCGGCTTCCTTGAATGCCTCTCCATCCTGTCTTTTGGCAGCAGCAATGGCTACATGATTTTTTAGTCGGTAGGGATCGATTTTTCTTGAGTGTTTGTCGCTCTACGGACGGGTTGACTAAGTTCGTCGTGTTGAACAACGCTCGCCCGCCTTCGTGCGTGATAGTAAAATGGCGGGGCCCCGACTGAGTGAGCATTGTGGTATCATTTTAGCTCCGTTTATCCAACCCAGTTAAAGGCAAGACAGAACACAGGTTTTATTTTTCGGAAGGCTAATAAACATCATTTCTATGTGTGGTGGTATTTTTTCACATGTCGTATTTTGCGAAGAATAATTCAAGAGTTTCCCGGGCCATGGTCTCGATACGTTCCCTCGTCAACTTGCACGGAAGGCGTCAAACTTGTGCAAGGTTTTCAATTGTTATCTGTGGGAATTGCTAACTTCGACACATACCCCGTCTTTGTAGTTATTTACAACAAGGTTTAGTCTACAGCTAGTTGTACTTCTCATGTGCAGGCATCTATGCATTTCTCCGCAACAATGATTTTTAAAACCTGTCGAAATTTGGACCCCTGTCGAAGTATGGCCCCCTCCCGTTACTGTAAACTATGTTATTTTTGTGGGGACATGATTTTGCAGTAAATGAAATGGAAAGGATTTTTTTCAATGTATCAAGTCCAGTTGAAACCGCATAAGATTTAGCAGAAGACCAAACAGGCTGTAAAACAAAAGGATATTCATGGCGCCATGTCAATCTTCTAGTTAAAACAGCTGTACCCCTATGCAAACCCCCACCCCCGCCATGTAGGAGGCCAATGTATAAATTATGTCAACATTTCTTCAACTCTGCTCGCCGTCTTTTTACCAAAACATCAGAGATAAAACATCAGGAACATGTACATCAGAGTAATCAAACACAGATCATTTTCAGTAATTTCACACATGAAGTTTGAATAGTCCCAAACAAAATTAAACTATTAACCATGCTGACCGAAACAAACCCAGAGCCGTTGGAGTTCGGTGCGGTATTTAAGCATAAATATTCACCTTTGAATGGACCAAATCTGTAGTCTAACTCACACACAAACAGTTTAACGATGTTTTTTTTCAGTCCAGCGGCATTACAAGTAAGCAAAGCCGAAGTTTTCAAGGTTCGCAGGTTTTGTACTAGGAGATAAAACGGGTCACACCTACCTATGAGGGTCATCTGCCATTTTGTCGGGACGGACTCGTCCATTCACGATTGCTAGGGGTGCTCTGTGCGATTAGGGCCACGGTCTCATGATCATGAGGACATCTAGTGGAATATTTCCAAAGTGTAGCTAAACGCTACTCTCCAAGCAGAGGTTAGGCTCCGGCTGTTTTTTTAACGTTTTTATCGGGCTTTCTATTTTGTCATTTTTCTTGAAGTACGCCAGCCAAACTTAATTAGGCTTTGATACAGCAAGATAGAAAAATAGAAAGCCCGATAAAAATGACTAAAAAAGAAACGTTATAAAAACAGCCGGAGCCTAACCTCTGCTTGGAGAGTAGCTAAATGCAAGCAGGTCCTTGCTGAACGTTAACGTTGCTGGCGAAGTCGACTAAAGTTCCTTCCTTCGATTTCATCATGGGCGATAGGCTATCGAATTTTGTTGTAGTTATTAAAAATTGAGTTTTTTAATCAGATGAAAACAAACATTTTCTAATTACTACAGATCATTAGTAGATATCAATTTGCGCAACCGTGAGTTTTTAGCTTTCATCATTATGGAACGAAAAACAAAGTTTCATTGGAGTGTTATGTACCAAAGTGCTGTATTTTGTCATCGAAAAAATAATATTAGGGGCAATAAAACCTGATGACGTCATCAATTTGGCCCCCAAAAATCAGATTTAGAATTCTTTCTTGCCCATCTATCAATATTCGATACGGCTCAATTCTTTATTAATTCATTAATGAGAAAACAATGGAAGGTCAAAATGACAATGGCATCTAATTTCGAAAGCTAACAGGAGAATCTCATCTGACTTTATCAGTCCAAGTTTCACATGCACAAGTGCCAATAGGGAGTATAACTTATAAGTGCCTGGAAAAGACGCATTTTAAGACATCTACTGATACCCTTGCAGTTCAAAACTGATTTTCTCATTCTTCCAAATGCGGATGCGGCCAGAGCGATCCTTCTCTTTATATCATTTGTGGTACCAGGTACAACACTTCATAGGAAAACAAACTCAGGGAATTTTTCAACATTGGTACCCTATGGAGATGTTTTCTTGTTCTATACTAGAGATGATTCAAGTACAACCATTTATTCCCTGAGGAATTATGATGCCACCTTCTGGAGTGGAATGCTCCTTTAAATCTTATTCTCAGTAATCATCCAAGAACAAGAACAACCCTTTCCTTTTTTACATTAGCATTTATTTTCATTCAGCTCTCAGAAATACAGAAAGGGGGAAATGTTTCAATGAGCTCGTAAAAAGTCTTGACAGAGCATATATATATGACAAATCTAGGTACTCTTGTGGCTGCAATTATATTATCTTTGACAATATTATTTTGTTGACACCTCAGGTGAGGAGCTTATTGATACCATATCAAACTGCTTACTGATAAAAACCAATATTGTACTTTTGTGTGAAAGACATTGGACAAAACAAACAGCATGGTTCAGGTGACGGTCAGATACAGACACTAACAGAAAGAACACTTAGGCCACAGCAAGTAAATTTTATGGATGACATCCTCTGCAGACTGCAGGTTTTGATACAGCAAGATAGAAAAATAGAAAATAGTGAGATAGGGCGAAAAAAAAAACAAGATGGGTGAAAAAAAACAAGATGGCTACATTTTCAAAAATAGGCACCATAAAGTTGTGATGAATGTTGTAAAGCGAATTAAAGGGACAAAACATGGTATCAGAGCCAACAAGGCATTCATTCCTGTATTTAAGACATGTACTGGTGTGGTAAAAGTGACACTAGTGTGGAAGACTGGCATCACCAACATAGTTGGTAACCACGCTCATAGCTTCATTATTGGTGTCAATTTTACAACTATTCAATAAGTTTCATTTCTACAACTACAGTCCCGGATACCTCGCAAGTGTCACTTCTACAAGTACAATTATTAGGCTACAACACAATATATTTGCTCATTTTGGTACTTTATCGTCATGTTGACCATCCCTGCAGAAGAAAAAAATTCTTGTTTTTTTTTCTGAAATCAGGCGAAAATTAATGCGCGCGCTGATGTCATCCATAGAATTTACTTGCTGTGGCCTTACCAGATACCAACATCTACTACAATGTATGAAAATCAAACAGCCAGGAGCACGATTAAACTTGATGACATCAGAACTAATAACATGTTCAAAGAGCCTGTTACATTTTTTTTTTACAAATCTCTATCACAAAGAGACTTAAATATGTATGTGTAAGTGTAATTATGAAGGACACTGGACCCAGCGCCTGATATACATGTACCTCTTTCACAAAATAAATTGGAAACTGAAGGTATCTCCACTTAAACATTGCCCCGGGGACCCCCATTTTCAAAATATAAAGGCCTTTTACAGAATACATTTCATTGATCACTTGCATACAAAATATGTACATGCACAGATTTTTAACCCCCCTTCCCATCAACCCCTAAATTTCCTGCACCATTTATTTCTGCAGAAAGCAGCTAACCTCACATAGCTGTAGCCTTGAAGCATGGCTGAAGTATGAATGAACACGCTTTTGAACCTGTTTATGGCTGAATTAACTTTGCTTGTACTTTACTGCCCTAGCCAAATTTTGAAGTCATATTCAAGGAAAGTTGTAAACTACAGAGCTTTCTGGTAGAACTGCCCAAAGTATTTTTCTTATTTCCCTGACAACCTCTTAGCATCATAACAACTCTAAACTGTGTCTCAAATCTCAAATTCATAAGCCATATTATCAGACACAAAACAAGTCATCTGGGATGAAATCTACTTACATCAAACTTAGACTTCAATTTTATTGTTTCCCTACAAGTCAAAAGTTTGTGTACACCTCACAGTTCTTTATCACATTGTAGCTAAGGGAGCCAGACATCTGTAACTGGGGGTTATAACATAACTGGGGCCCTAAATGCTTAATCCTCTTACAAACGTAATTTGCATGATGAGTGTTTATTGAGTCCGGATGATTGGCGGTTCCTAAAAACTGGCACCTTCCTACAGATGTTGTCCTACATAGGTGGGCATGGATTAACTGATCAGGTCCTGTGTGGCTCTCTCCATGTTCCATTCATGTGCAGACAAGGCTGTCAATGCTTTGTGCTGGAGAAACATATAAAACAGAACAAAAAACAATAAGGCAATGTGTGGTTTAAGGGATTTTCAGGTTATTTTCCATACATCCTGCTCATGATATGAACTTGAAGCAAGTTTAGAAACGTAACTTTGATCAATATTTCTTATATTACATCAAATGACAATTTTATATTACATGCCTAATTGCAAACCTAAACTAGGTGTGTGTACCAGTACAGAAAATTTGGGTCCAGTCAAGGTCAAGACGACCAAGTCTAGATTTTGAACTGCTACTGAGTGTGTCATATGTGTCTTTGTGAGTGATACAAATTATGGTATGTTCAAATTGTACATTGGAATAATGTATCTATTTCAATGCATCAGCAGCTACTATGCAAAAAGGAAATGCAAAATAATGTAAAATCACAGAAACATTTGGAAATGATCACTGATAGCACTGAGTTTTAGTTCATTGATAGATATATGTATTTCAAAGTCATAAAATAAGCTGACGATGGGCACACAGGAGGGAAAAGTATCAGTAACCCCATCTGCATTTTGATTGTGGATTCACTTCCGTCCAAGTGTACAGAATGTGTCCGATCACAATTATTACATTATTGTTATTATTGGGTGAGCTGACTACTCTCTCATCGCCATCGATGGCGAACATTTCCATGCATAAATTATGAAAACAGTCTGATGTTGAAAGTGACCCACTCATGTAATCAGGCATGGTAAAATGATTGCACAATAGGGTAATCATAACAAATGAGGTATCATCTTAAACTTCAAGGACTTACCCGATCAAATCCCATCTCTGCTAGTTGAGATACTTTGTCATAGAACTCGTCATCTTTTTTACTTTTAGGTGCTGTGGAGAAAACGTATAGAATAATGTTGACTTAATACACAAAAATGGGTTACAATTTACAACCTGGGATTCTTATTTCTTTATCTACATGTATTTGAAATATGGTAAATATAAATAATGTTTATTTATGTCTTAATTTTGTGTCATTCTTTATTTCTTATTAAAAAGGTAAAAAATTGCGACTGAATTGAGAAGGGAGTCCCTATACACATGTATGTCACTGCATTAGGGTTGCCTGGAATGATGACGAACCATTTTTCCTCTGCTGGTTATTCTGCCCATACCATGACGCTGCCTCTACCATCCAACGCTGTTACCCTATTCTGCAACATCCTTCAAGTCCTTGTCTCTATGCTTTGATTTAGCCATCAAACAGCCTAAGGGACATGTTGTATACTCTACTCAAATATGCCAGAAATAAACTTGGATGTTCTGTATACCAAACATTACACGAAAAAGGCATCTGACACAAACTTGGAAGTAACAATAATGGGCGACTTAAACTGCAAGCTTCTCCAAGACAAGGCGTCTTCACGGCCTCACCAATCTCATAACAGAACCAACGCGGGTGACTGAAAACAGCTCTACACTGTTAAATGTCATTCTTACATCACACCCTAGTATGTACTCAAAGAGTGGCGTGTTCAAATGTGGTTTGAGTGACCTACATGTATCAAGGCCTAAGACAACGTAAACCCCCAGCTAGAATTTTCAAGAGTTTCCATGAAGACCAGTTAAAAAAAGACCTTGAAAAACTACCTTGGATCACAATAGCTGTCTTTGATTCTATTCAGGACATGTGGAGCGCATGGAAGTCACTGTTTGAGTTAGTTTGCAACAAACACGCTCCAGTGAAGAAATCCCGCGTAAAAGGAACTGATTGCCCACCCTGCCTAACTGAAGATGTACATGAACTCATGTCCCTCAGAGACCCATTTGC
Organism: Branchiostoma floridae; assembly: GCF_000003815.2. NCBI lineage: Eukaryota > Metazoa > Chordata > Leptocardii > Amphioxiformes > Branchiostomatidae > Branchiostoma > Branchiostoma floridae. The sequence continues at coordinate 20,404,086 of NC_049985.1, read as the reverse complement.
AAGCAAGATATAAAGCTGAAAAAGCACTGAAAACACATAGAAATCAACTGACTGGGAAACTATGCAATCACACCAAGTGCTTAATCCTGTCCTGTAAATAAAGAATACAACATGGTGTATTCCATACCACCCTCGGTCCCAGCCCTCCCACGGGTCGGATCACCCTCCGGCCCTCGAGCGTGACCAACAGGAGGGCTGGGACCGAGGGTGATACGGAATACACCGTGTTGTATTTTATCTATGTCATACTCAGGTTGCAAAACACTGATAAAAACTACTCATGAAATTTGACACATTGTTTCAACCTGCGCCAACAACTTTCCTCTCACCTCTCAAATAAACGATTCTTCAACAATATTTGTAATATCGAAGTACAGGAATGCCATGTTTCCGAAAATGTTTTGATAGATTGCAAACATTTCTAAAGTCGCCATTGAAAGATGACTTTTTAATCATAAATGCCAAATATGAAATGGTTTGTATCAACCTTAGAAATATTTCCAACTAAAGAATGCACATAGTGAAGTTGAGCTCACTACCCTAACAGTGTGTGTGCTTGTCTGTGAAATAGATGGAAAACTTAGCCTGATTAAATCTCGCTTATAGCAGCCCGCCAAACATCCGCGGGAGGGGCCAGTTACAGCCCTGGACAGCGGAGTTTGTGTTACACAGACTAACGGAAAACTTAGATCTCTTCGGAGCTTGCTAAAAAGTGAAAGCTACGTGTATACATCTACCTAACTATTTGTATTATTTTGTCTTTTTATTGTCTGAATGTTATTCTGATCTTATACATCAACATTTCTTTGCCTTTTGGCTTTTGCAAGCCTGAGCCAACACAACAAAAGCGAAAGGCCAGCTTTTGTTACATACATGTACACAGATAACACTCACCAAAACATCCTCTCTTACCTTCAGCATATTCTTGTGCCCAGTGCCTGGCCGTTTTTTCCCACAGATGTCTATTTTCCTTGTACTGTGAAATCAAAAACAGGAAAATCATTTGTGAGAAAGTTGCAAAATGGAAGATTTAGTCCACCAAATCTACTGCCTTTTTCCCTCCAAAAATGAAAAACAAAAATTCAACACACCCATTTTTAATTGGGCTACATGTACAAATGTATAACAAAAAAAAAGGAAAACTAGACAAGAGAGACAACAGTTCTTTTTCACCGTTTTCATTTTTTTGTCAATAAGAAAATACAAAAGAAGAAGGAAAGAAAAAGAATGTGTCAAGCTTCCCACAACAGGTTACCTGTTTGCCGAGCTCCCACCAACCCACTCCTGCCAACTTGATGCATCCAAATAAAATCAAGACATACAAAATGTACAAGACAGACAGTTTATAGCAGTAGACTGATGTGACTAGAGGGAAGCTGCTACAGTCCCTTTGCACCCTGGAGAGAGTAGTCGGCCCATCCGACAAAAATCTGACGGGTGCAGTTCACGCACTTGACTTGATAGGCATGAGTGTGGCACCTTTATCAAATAAGTGCAGAACTCGTCTTGATGTTAACTATAACGAGCAGGTGTGTGGTACTGTAGCTGAATAGGACTGAATGATGCAGTCCCATTTCTTTAAGTTGACAAACAGTTTGATTTCCCCACAATCATTTTACACTTGACAATGTTTGTTTGTTTGGTATGTGCCAATGTTATGGACATATTTCTCTATAAGTAACTGTAGTTGAGAGGTAATACATGTAATTGTCATTTCACCACCTTTCTAAAAAGAACAATGTGCTATATAACTGTTCCTGTTACCTGCTTGGCCACCACAGCATCCTGAGGGTCATCTGGTTCAGCAGCAGACAGCAAGGCCTGCAGGGACAGCAGTACTGTTCTCAAGGTCATAGCTGCTGCCCTGGGAGGAGACAGCACATTAACTGCATCAGCAGACAGCACAAAAGCTCCAGGATTACAGCTCAAAACTGCAAAATGCTCTTTTATATACGTTAACCCCCATACATTTCTCCATTTCATTTCTAAAAATTGCCACACCAAAAGACAACACCAATCTGATTTGTCCGTCCTTGGGCAATGATTGTAGGTAAGCCATTGAACTCGCCATGGCCCAACGGCAGACATGACAGTAGGGACACACATGGCGCATAGCGCCTTCAAGGGGGCAAAACTCAAGTTCTCCATTTTGTTCCCACTGACTTTTACCTAAAATTTTCACCCCAAATCCAAAGATGTCAAGGTTTTCAATGAAGATTTGATTTATTAGATTTGCAACAGTACACTTATCTACCTAAAAAAAGAGCTCATCAAGAATACTTGCAGGTAAAACACAACAGGTTTTGCTTCCACAAACCAGTCCTAAATGTACACAAGTGTGTGATATCAACTCACCACTGATCCTTCAGTATGTCCAGACAGATAGCACCGGTCACAGAGCTGATATTGGGGTGCCAAATCTTAGTCATGAACTTCACCTGAGGTTAAAAAAGATTATCAATACATCTTAAGCACACACACACACACACACAAAACAATCAAAAAGTGAGAGCTAAATCTTCCACTGTTGGTGGCTAGGATCAGGAACATTGACAGTATTTATAGCTTCATCGTGTTAGGGAATTTTCCTACTAGCTCTTGTTGTCAAGTACAATTTGACCAGTACTGGTGGACCACAGATTTAGTGGTAGGTGGCAGACAACAGCTGAGCTTTGAACTGCCAGCCTTGTGTTCTGAGGGCAGTTGCAACTGGGTTCAAACTTTTTCAACCAGACATTTGGCATTATATATATATTTATAGGCAATAACATATTCAAGTCTTCTAATCAAATGTACAGGCTGTATGTAACAGTGTGTGTAAGTGGTACACGGCCCATTTCTTTCAGCAAATCATCATCATCATATGGTACTACTGTAACAGTGACAATGGACATCATACCTTAGGTGGGTTGAAAGGATATGTTTCTGGTATCTTTATCTCCAACAGAAATTTGCCACCTGAAAGATAAAGACAAGAAAACATGCAACATGGTACATGTTAATAACACTTTAATTTTATTAGTTGATAATCAGTTAATCTAGGACATAAATTTACATATTATTCGTTTTTTCTTGGATTTATTTAAAAATGTATGTAATGGAGTGACCAGGCAAAAGGAAAATGAACCAAGCATATGCATCCTTTGATAGACCAAAATGCTAACGAGGAACCACAAATTCAACATACTGGCCTGGTCAACATTTCAAACAATGAATTTTCCACTTTGAATGCAATTTACGAACAAAAAACTGTACCAAGTACTAGGAAGAAAAGGACTTCACTGTTGTTGCCAAACTACGAACTACATGTATAAACATTTCTATATAGTATACAGTAGAAGCACTTCGGAATCAACAAATCCCAAACAAACCTTTTCACAGACATTTATAAAAAGTTCACTGCAGAGGAACCAAAATGGACTGGTCTTAATTGAACGTCTTATCAAACAAACACCCCGACCCCGACCAATCGAATGGGGACATCCCTCGCGAATGTGCACACTCCTCTAGAAAAGGGGACACCCCTCGACTTTCAATGGGACACTCCTCTTAGAAAGAGGACATGCCTCCCTTTATGAGGGGACACTCCTCAGGAAATGGTATGGTTATTGGGGAAAGGGGACGTCCCTCGGACACCCCTGCCAGCCCGTGGAATCGGCCGCTAACCCGACAAATCGCTTCCTAGTTCATCTAAATCACAACATCCAAAACTTCCATCCTGCCAGTGCTCTCGACAAACATCTCAGCTCGCAAGGTATCGTTTTTCATAAAAAATCGAGGCATGTTGGAAATGAAGCCAATCGCGCTACAGACCATCACTTCTGTTCAGTGTTTTAATGGCAGCGTATCGCATGCCCGGCAAACACAACATTGACTTTAAGCCTAAATATCTGCGTGCTTGTTGAGTTTTAAGGCCTCCCCCTAACACACATACAAGATAAACTTGTCATGCCTTTTTAAATCACACCATTTTCCGTCTGTACATAATATGTGAGTTGTGAATCCACCCTCCCCAAGCCGACCACCGGGTCCAAAACAGTCATTTTTGTCTGGTCCCCTGGGGTGGCCGTCTTAGGCAGGTTTGACAGGAAACTGACCTTCATATGGGGTCTCGGGTGGTCCTGCTATCTCTCCTCGAAGTTCAGTGAAGTTATCATCGATTAGCTCTACTCTGATGTTACATTTGGCAGCCTGCAATAGCAAAACATACATTAGGAACTGTACTCGGGGGGGGGGTCAGGTAAAAATAGTTTTCCAACAATCCAAGGCCCTCCCCTCTGTTCATATTTTTAATGGTACTCCCTCAGCTGCAAACATTTTTCCATAACCCTTTCCCCAATTTTTCCAAGTCTCCATTTCTCTGTCTCTCTTTAATAATTAAAAAAACAAACTTAAATAGCGGTAGTGTTGTCTTAACAATAACAGGACAGCGATTGTATTCAGGGTTGTCAAGACGCACACAGGAGTCCTGCTGGGGCGGCAACCTTACATGTCTCCACAATCAACGTCAAAGTCTCCCCAAGTTTTATACCGTGGACAGGCCACATTTCATTTTGATGACATGTATACAAACATGTAACATATGCCGTTCTGAATTTAAAGGCCCTAAAATCCTAGAGAGGGTATGGGAATATTTTGACATCTTGACCATCTGAAACGCTATTTCCTTAATTTTGAGGGACAAATTTTGCTGGCATAGCATGTTGACATTTCAGAAAATATTCAGCTTAAGTTTTTGTTGACCCTAGGGGTGGGTAACGGCACAGAACATTCAGGTCCAGAGGATCAGGTCCATATCCAGACCTGAACCTGGATGTAATAGTATGTGAAAATTTGTGAATGGACAATACTCACAACAAGAGGAGCTCATCAGTAAATTTCCCGACTACTATACTATATCTCCGCAACCTCAACCTCTGCTTGGAGAGTATTTTGTCCAAACAAACCAGCATGTCACCATGCGGTAACCGCATTTAACGTACACGACATTTACGTTATGATCAGTGCTTTCTCCAGGACCCGTCCCTCCATCCCTGGACGGAAATTTACTCGTCGGGACGGAAAAAAAATTCACCCACTCCATCCCAAAAAAGATTAATTTCATGACATGAAAATGCACTTTTGTAAACTTAAAAAGGCAGGTTCAATAACTAAAATTGGCTTCCGACTTCAAATTTGATCGACTTTTGCCTTTTCCTTCACCACGCCTCCACCTTCCAAGCTGCGAGATAAACATCGCCTCGCGGCTCGGACATACGGAGATGTGTGGACATCAGAAAAACGTGCTATTCGCGTGGCGCAAAAGAAGGCGGGGCTGCGGCTTTATCTTACCTAAGCACTGTTTTATTTTGCAATGCCGATTGGAATCACCTAGCCCTTATATGATTTAAAATCAACATTAACGGGAAACATTATGAACCTGACACGGCAGTTTAGAAATTATCTTTCTTTTCTTGGCAGTCATGTGTGTATCGGGACCTCAGTAAACCGTCACACTGGTGATCTCCATAGTTCTACAACCATCGACAAAGGAGGTTTTCCCCTGGTGCAAACTGTAAACAGATGGTAAACACTATATTCTCACCGTCTACGTCTACGATGCGACAAAGCCACGGCCGATTCTTGCGAAATGTATCTTCAAAAGCACGTTTGCGCTTGGATTTGGGACCGAGTTCGCAGTGCCGTGTTCGTAAAGTTCCGCGCTTCTTCGTGATCGACATGGTGTTACCGCTTTGTCCGAGCCGCTGCTGGCTGTGATTGGATTTGTAGAATTATGACGCACGCCCTGTCACAGGTGCTACTTCAAAAGGCTGCCGCTGAAGCTGCTACCATGGTAACAACATGTCTAGCCGCATTTTCCAACTCGCTGCTATTACATCTTACATGCATAATTTTAGGCGGTATTTAATGCTGTTTTCACGGGGAAATGTCAGGAATCTAACTTGTATTTTTTTTGGCAACCTTCCACTAAAATTATACGGAAGTAGCCCGACGAAAAATGTAAGTAGGAGACTATTTTCGCTGTCAGCCCACTTATTTTGACCAAGGAGCTTTTAAATCAGCCCCTTACGTAGGTTGCCCCTTACGGAAAGTTTGGCCGTGAAAAAATTTTTTTGTTCTGCGTAGTTCGGGTTGAGTTTTGGAATTGGGAGTGACATTTTTATTTCATATCAGAAAATAACTATCGGGAGACTGTTTTCTTGTCACAGTATTCTTACCCAGTGCTGTGAACATGATTGTTGTTGGCAATTTTTCTCCGATCTTCTGCAAATTTGTACCATTTCGACGCTACTGGACGTCAATTTTATCAATAAAATACACATTTCTTGATGGTTTAAGAAACAGCAACATAGCACCAGCAAAATGAAGAGTTATTAAGCAAAATATAGTATAGAAACTTAACTGATCATGAGCAATCAGTACCTGACAAAATAGGCTTCCATTTAATGCGATCTTACGATCTTACAAGCTGAAATGCGTCAATGTACCTCGGCCAATAATTTTGCCAACACCCGCGGCGTTATCCAGCCCCCGTACTATCCACAAATCATCAACAAATACGTGAAAATGACGACGAACAAGTATCATGGTAAATTTCAGAGTGTTAAACGAACAAAATATTTCGTCAGCGAAATGCCCGACCAAGGGGCGGGCAGTCGGAACAAAGCCTTTTGTTTCGAGACCGTGGGGTGTCGGTAGTCCTACTTTGCAAAATGAAATTTTGCCTTTGAAAATACGTGAAATAGCGTTTTAGAGGGTTTGAATTTTAAAATTTTCCTGGGGGAACATGCCCCCGGATGCCCCTAGTTTGGCGAGCGCCTTTCGGCCCGATCCTCCACCCAACATTAGGGACGGAAATAAATTTCAAGCTGGAGACAGTACTGGAACAAGAACTATGATGCTATCATCCTGGGGCGTCGTGACCAGGGGTCAAAGACCTAGGTGTGTCCCGGCATGAAAAGGGAAGCAAGCAGGGATGAGCGCAGCGTGATAATCCCAAGCAATAAAATGGCAATTCAATGGTTCCCGGGAGGAGTTCTGTCACCTTTCTTCCATGGAATAAAATAGGGTTGCTCGGCCCCAATGTCAGTCACTACTAGTACAGAGGTTGGGTTTTGACAATACAAGATACAATACAAAATAAAGCCCAATAAAAATTACTAAAAATAAACGTTAAAAAAAAAAGCCGGAGCCTAACCTCTGCTTGGAGAGTACATGTGAACCCCCTGATATAAATTTACACAATACTCTGACAGCCAGATTTTAGTACAGAATTGTGCATGTCTTCCAGCGAGCTCTGCGCTTGTGGCAAGGCAAGCTTCCAGGCGCGCTCTAGAACACGTTCGGTGGTCCGCTCGAATCATTACTGAGTCTGAAGTTTGTTGGAAGTCCCCGCGAAGCTCTAAAGATCTGAGACAGCAACGGTCCAGCCTTGTCAAATCAAGCCGGCTGCCGGCTATTTTCCCCCGCCTACTTTACACTTTTCAGCGGCCTACTTTTGTTACAAAATCCCCCAGCAATTTGTCTTGATAAACCTATGGCAGTTTTTTGATAGCTTACTGGGTCTTCGGGGATCTGAAAACTGTCATTTTGACAAATGTCCTACACATGTATTAGGTTTTCTCTGTTTACATTATCTGAGATTGCAGCAGACACTGCCACCACACCTCCAAGGAGGCGGAGTTCTAAGATCTGGACCTTTGAGTGCACACACCTCTGTGTGCCTGTGACCTACTATTTTCTGGACTATTAGCCTACTAATCTAAAAGTTTCTGACAAGGCTGCGGTCGATTTGGAACTCTAGGACTGACTTACTTCCGGGTAGGCTACCTGGAAGGAAGTGAATTTGATTGCGGCTTACGTTGGCGTTGTTAATTAGCACTACAAATGTGATAAAATGATGCAGATAAGTTGGAAATGACTTACAAATGTCAATATGACTGGAGATTTTCAAATGCAGCACATTTGAAATTTTGGCGGCGGAAGGGAGTGCGCATATATCAAGACGTCCTCACGGCACACTTAAGTCATATCCATACGCAGGGGAACTTTGATGCTGTCAGTCG
>NC_049985.1:20376349-20395781 GCF_000003815.2 Branchiostoma floridae | reverse complement strand
AACATAAAAATGTGTGTGCTTACATTACAATAGAAATCAAAACATCTTAAAAAAAATAAATCAACAAATACATCTCCTGATATAATGCTTTTTTAAATTGGATTTGCAGCCATTTCATGGCTACCTTGTCCCCCCAACGACATGGAGGTCAAGGGACTAGGTAGGTAGGTAGATTTTAACATTGATTCAAATGGTAGGGTCTAATTTTGGTATGAGACCTAATGGCCGTTCCCCTTTACACTAGGTGCAAAAAGCATGCTTGGTGGGAGGGGCACTTGGTATAGAGTTAGAACTTACACACTTCAGTACCCAAGGCTTGATACCTTGAGGATTGTTTATTGAGATTTTCAGACTTTAGATCATCACTAAACCAATGAATTAGATCATAGATGTGCCATCATATGATTCTCAACAAGACACCAGGAAGGTGACATGCATGATCCAGCGCTAGATCGGTCCAGACTCCAAAGACTTTTGGACAAAAGTTACTGTACAACAACCACACATACCCCTTGACCATCATTTAGAGCAAGCTACCTACGTTTCAACATCCACCAATAACATGGAACATTGTCTCCCTTACAGCAGTAAAAATCTTCTCACCTCTTCACTTTTGACGACTTCCCTGAACTCCCTTTTTATTCTGGCAACTGCGATGTTCGCCATGCCCAGGAAATTCGTAAGAAATCCGTAAGAAACACGTAACTTCCCTCACTGACCCCAAATTAAGATGGCGACATTCATGTGAGCGCATGCGTTGAAATAGTCTACTAAATTTCTATGGGGGTTACTTTTTTATAACTCACTAAAAGACGGATATTTTCAACCTAAAGTATATAATTTGAAATGGAATTTTTCCAAACTAAGGTAAATCAGCTCATTTTAGGAAAAAACATTGATATTTAAGATGTTAGTTTATGGCCTTAAATAAAACTAAACCCCTGTGTTCTGAATGGACTTTAGTAGTTTACGTTTTGTCAAATCTTATGTGATTGGTTTAACCAAACCTTTCCCCAAATATCAACCAATCACTGTTGCTGTCTGAGGACAGACCTGCGCATGCGTGTTGAAACCGAGTTTTTGCGCCAAACTGCAGGGTGTGAGCTATTTTTTTCTCGTAAGTTTAGCCCAATTTTACGAAATTATGCCAAATATCAAGCTATTCACAGGAAGTTCTCATCCTGACCTGGCTCAGAAGGTCGCCGACAGGCTTGGCATTGAGATGGGCAAGTGTACGACCAAGAAATTCAGCAACCAGGAGACTTGGTGAGTGTATGACATGGTGCGCAGTTTTGGCGCCACCACATGGCATGACCTAATCTCACATGTTAACGTTACTGAAGAAGGCTTGGTGAGTTCCCTAGGAATCTCAGTCCTACAACTGCTACTGAGAAATGACTAATATCCTAGTTGATCAGAAATCTAACACACAAGTATAGTTTTTTCGTTATGACAACGTATTATCTTAGTCTAGAAAGTTGGATTTTTTCATCACAAATATGATTTATGCTGGTTAATGTTTTTTTACATCGTAATCTTTACCTTGAATCTTTACCTTGAACCACAGCCAGTCGATACCCTTGCGGGTAATAAGGCTGTCCTAATAATTCTATAACAAATATACATTGTGTGTGTGTGTGTGTTCAGCAGAACAAACAACCAAAAAAAGGCCTGTTCACACGCACAATTATGAATAACAATACCTCTTAGGCCTTGTGAGAAGTTGGTGGGTCTTTTAGTTATGTGTGCAACGCATGGCGAGTGCATGCCATCAGTCGGTGTTTGTCGCAAAATCGCACCTCGGGTGTCATCCGTCGGAACTCGTCGAAACATTCTACACACACTCGGGTAATCCCGAGTACAATGTACTCGAATTTCGGAACACCAGGCAGCCCAGGCGATCCGACAACAATACCTTGGCCTACCACCTATAGTATGGACTGACCTCACTCTTGGACCGCTCTCATTTTCTCAAAGTGGTACGAACTTGCGGTTTTTGGCATCATATTCGTAACAAATCTACCTACCTGTGATATTAATCTGATTTTCTTACCACATCAGGAAATTTTTCTAAATCATGTCAAAGTTATGACATACAAAAATAGCGAACGTACCCTGAAAGTGACTCTGTTTGAGCCAATTTTCGACAAGTCTTTGCCAGAGAAAGAGATGGCACTCTCCTTTTATGCCCCTCTAAGGTTTCCGCATGGAAAACAATTCACGGGTTGGGGTTTTGTGCGTTAAAACTTGCGCGTTAAAACCTGCACGTTAAAATATGTAAATTAGCTGATTCCCTTGGAATTTGAAAACTTTTTTGCCGTTTTTAACTTAAAAGCTTGAATATAATGACACAAAATAAAATTAAATATCATATTGTTGCATTCTAGAGTACAATATCCCTTTCTGTAAATATTCCAGGAGTTTTAAAGTGATTTTTAAATGTTCAGTTTTAACGCGCAACAAAGGTTGACATTTGCATGTCATCATCATCATGGGTTACCCCCATATAATCCCGCAAGGGGCAAAGTAGGGGGGGAGCTGAGGTCCCGGGTGCGGCGCGGAAGCTCTCAACTGTGGGAGCACTTATGTAAAACAATCTGCTCGAGAAAAGATGAAATGAAGCTTGTAGCATGGAGAAAAGCCTCAAGCAGTTGTATTTTACAATACAAAGCCTCACATTAGTAATGTTTCCATGTATTTTTGTCAAATTCAAGTGATTTTGAAATCATCTGGATATGCAAATTAACCTATTCCAAAGGGACCCCAAAATTAGGAGCTTTACAATCCAAAAATTCAGGTAACAGATGCAAAATCATATAATGGGGTCACATTTTTCTGACTAAGAATTTATCAATGCACAACTTAATTTTTTAACGCGCAGAAAACCCGTTCCCCAATTCACGGTTCTAAAAAAATTATGAAAGGAAAAGGTCAGGATTTTTCCCACCAACCTCTGCTTGGAGAGTACGCACAAAGACAAATATTGTCATATGAAATTATCGGTGCGTGCATAAATAACGCTTAATTGTCTAGTTGTTTTTTCAATATGCATTTCACAATAAAGACTGTTTTACCTTAACACAACTTGTGTTTTTTTCTTGTCTGTATCTTGGAATCTTTACTGATTGTGTACACAACACTTGCGGCTGACTTGTGACAGGATCCCTGGTACTGCACGCCCGGGATAATTCGCACCTTCTTCCTAACGCAGTTTCATTGCTTGATAAGGCCACACCAATTTAATTTCTTGGTTCACGGATTCGCTCGCTCCTATTTTTTGGGAAAAAAAAATAAAAATGAAAATTACCACTCAGCAAATTTTCCAACTTTCTAGTGTAGCAAATTGGCCTTTATATCATAAGCTCCTTAAATTGTGGGTACAGGTGCTGTTACTGTACAATGATAGTGTTTTTGTACTTTTTTCAAGCTGAAAACTTTTTTTCTTTATGTTTTGGATTAGCCGTTACCTTTACCCCAACCATTTTACAATTTTTATTTTTATTTCGCCCTCTCGCTCCATATTTTTTATGAAAAAATCCTTGAACCAAGAAAGTAAATTGGTGTGGCCTAATATTCTTTGACGTGCGTTCAGTGCATTTTGCTGCATCTTCGCTGTGGCCAATAAAATTCTGCTGGCTAAACTCTTTCCCCAGCTTATGATACTATATTGTGCCACAGCAAGATCTTCTTGGAGATTATCTAAATTCTACGTAAAACATTAGTTACGCTACTCAGAAAAAAGGAAACATGGTGTCCTAGCATGGTGACTAGTGGTGCATACCAGTACGTCAAACCGGAATTGGACCTTCTGTAAGTTTCAGTTAAAGTCCAGTTAAAACCGGAACGTTGAAAACCCTTTCTTGTTGTATACTAGTATTATCTAAAGCAGCGCTAGATGCCTATGTAACTTAATTAACTGCAGCCAACAGGCCAGAAAGTAACTTAATGTTTGCGAAAGAAGATTGTCCTACCACCATAAGTGGGCACATGGTTGCGTCACAGGAACCTTTCAAAATCCATGAATATAACGCCAGTGGTTTTGTGGTATGGGTTTTAAAGTCCCATATAGCTTCTGAAAGTGGAGAAATTTCCAGAGAAAAACAAGTCACCCATGCTTGTTGACATTTGCCGCTTGTCGGGCTACTTCACTAAAAGCATGGGCAAGCAGTTTGTTAAAAAGAAACACAGACATCTTTTATTTAAAAAAATGTTATTAAGTCATAAATTTATTTTATACTTGTTTCCTTAACATCTGTAACAACTAAACTTATAATTACTTTGTAAGGTTGAATGTAGAGTATAATAACACCGCACGCATCATTTCTACCCGCATTACAGTAGGATATCCCGATGACCCGTATTGACCTCGCAAGCGCCATTTTGAAATGTCCAGGCCGTCAAAACACAAGCCGAAAAGGCCGAATTTTACCGTGATTTCCTGACAGTTATCTTTAAAATAGATGTTGCTACACCTTTGAAAATGACAGTCGTCTTCTGAAACTTTTTTATCGTTTGGTGGAGGGGTGGTTGCCGTCGCCGGATACACTAGGGGACCTCGCATGCATGGGGCAAGTCGCTTGAAATTATGCTTGTGTTGATGTGGAAAAATTTAGCGACTGTCAAACTCAAAGACCTGAACCTGAATCTCTAAAGTCCAGACCTGAACCGGAATGTGAGCTTCGGTACGCACCATTAACGATGATACTACCCGTCATGCATTGCTGCAGAAGTTTTGGGCAGCACATTCAAATGAAAAATGAATTAAGATATAAGTCTATAGCGTAACATAGCATAAAAGTCTTGGTTTTTAACGGCATGTTCAAATGTGAAAAATAGATTACGATGCAAGACTATAGCATAACATAGCATAGCATTCTCTTACTTATTTGAGGGCTGGAAGAAATTGGTGATGGTGGACTGCCCCGAGCTTCTCTTACCTCCTGGCACAGTTCTTTGTCCGTGAGCTCACTGGTGCACAGCGCGCCCTCCAGCAACACTCCCCTCAAAATTTCTGGGGAGAGCCCTGCTGTGAAGTCCAAACAAAATAACCTCTATAATATTCCATGGCTAACCTCAAGAAGGAGAAGGCATAACCATGTACCTCTTTCTCATTTCAGTGTGGAAATAGGCGAGAGTGTGCGTGGCGAGGATGTGTACATTGTGCAAAGCGGCTGTGGTGAAATCAACGACAACCTGATGGAACTCCTCATCATGATCAACGCCTGCAAAATTGCGTCTGCCCAACGTGTGACGGCTGTTATTCCGTGTTTCCCGTACGCAAGACAGGACAAGAAGGACAAGGCACCAGCAGTTTAATTTCTTCGTCAGATTTTCCTGTGTTGCATTTTTTAAAATTTTAAATCAAATGCATCTTTAAGTAAATGAATCAATGCCCGGGACAACTTTTAAAAAAATTTCCCTCAAAACTGGGGATTTACTGTTCCCTTCTGTCCTCAGAGCCGAGCTCCCATCTCAGCTAAGCTGGTGGCTAACATGTTGTCTGTGGCAGGAGCAGACCACATCATCACGATGGACCTCCATGCCTCACAGATCCAGGTAATGTTCTCTACTGGCTACTCAGAGATGGCAGACTTCGCCCTTCACACCAATCAGAAACGCGGACAATAGATATGCGCCGCTTTTGTGTTCATGATGACAATTCGCAATTCCAGATAACTAGAAACCATTTCAGATCCACCTCATGAGGAGGTTCAAAAAAATCCGTTTCGTGCGTTATGATGACAAATTAATCCATTTCAGCTTGCCATAGGAACAGAACCGTTCCATTTTTTAAATCATAAACGGGGCGGGGCCTCTGTCACTATCTTATGTCATGGGTAAATCTGCCAGGAAACGAAGTAAACATGATACATCTCAGAGCAGTGCCATGTGGACACAGTTCATCTCTCTCTCTCTCTCTCTCTCTGGCCAGTTTAGCGTCCGTCCTTCCCTGTAGCAGGGGTTGGACGTGTCGCCAAGACGTTTTGGTTGAACTGCTGCCCTCCATCTATCATCTTGGCCTCCGGCAGCAAATCAAACACAGAACACGACTTGGCACGGTTTTGAAGCGGGGGTTTTTACGGTTGAATGCCCTTTCTAACACCAACTCTGCTCACAGCCACCAGAGTCCGGCTGGGTTTCTTTGAGTTTTCCTTCTCTTGGGTCGGTCGGTGTTTCAGGTCACTTGGATAAGTAAATCCTCCTCGGAAAACCGCCTGGTGAAGAGTCTGTTGGGTTGTTTATCCTTTGTGGCACGTTTCCAGCGCAGAAAATAAGGTAAAACGGTTAGCAACTAATAACAAAATGACTGAGGTAGGCCAGAACCTTCCGCTAGGGTGGGAGGGGGGCAACATGTGCTGGTTGAGATTTTGAACTGTGGAAATTTCATCTAAACTTCCGAAATAACACAATGGTAACACAAAAGTACTCTTAAGTCTTCCTACAGTATGGATGTTACATGAGAGGGCCAATTTGAGCCTTTATCACCAAGGATCACAGTAGATTGGAATCCCTCTGTGAGGAAACGAAGTAAACATGATACATCTCAGAGCAGTGCCATGTGGACACAGTTCATGATTCTTGCATTATCATTAAGCATGTTAAGAAAGCCAATAACAGAAAGCTAAAATGCCAGTTTCTGGAAAGCTAGGGCTGGTCAGTCAGGCAGGCAAGCCATGGGGAGTGTGATTTATGCTTGTGAACCAGTATCCACCCACATCTACCCATGGAAACCAGTGAAGATCCCGTGGTTACCTGATAACAATTTTGGTCGCCTGTGACAATTGTGCTTATGGACTTGTCCAACCCAGGTACACACACACATATGAAAACTGAAAGTGTGTTTTTTCTGTGACAGGGCTTCTTTGACATCCCTGTTGATAACCTGTATGCTGAGCCTGCAGTGCTGAAGTGGATCCAGGAACACATTCCTGAGTGGAGGAACAGTATCATTGTCTCACCTGATGCAGGGGGAGCAAAACGGTAAAGCACAAACTTCTTTTTTTAATCTGTAGTTAACATTTTGTATTGAGTTTTTACTCATGACATAAGAGGCGGCATGCTTGTTGGTTAAACTGGAAGTTGCCGTGTAATCTTGGATTACAATATGTACTTAAAATGACATGACTGACACAGGCAAATGTAAAGGTCTTGTTATTCCAGGTCAGTGCTATCTCCAGGACCCGTCCTTCTGTCCTGGGACAGATTGCTTGTTGGGACGAAAAATGATTTTATCTAGAGCTGTGTGTACCAGTGTACCTATACAGTACCGGTACAATCAATTAGGTACAGGACATGTATCTCATTGGTGCAAGGCAGGCACGACAACAGGTCAGAGGATGGCCACTTCCAGTCCACAGATAATAAAATTACTGTGAGATAACCATAGCAGTCTCTGAGCCCCAGTGAGGGAAAAACAACAATTTTGCAAATTTTTCTTGCATCATGTGTCTATTAGTAATTAAACACGTTTTTATTGGTTCAAGCATGCTTCTGTCCTTATTGAAGATCGACTAAACTTGAATAAGTCGTTCAGGTCCGGACCTGTATCTAAACCTGTGTACCTCTACCTGTACCTAAAATTTGTTTAGGTACACAGCTCTAATATTACCCTTCTGTCCCAAAAATGATTATTGAAAATGTAAGCTTAAAAGGACATATTTCTCCAGGAAAATGAACAACATGGGCCCCAAAACAATGAGTGGGGAGGAAAAAAGATTTAAAGCAGTTGACAGCCCTGTTGTAGGTTAAACCAAAAGTTGCTTATTCTGTTATGGTAAAATTGGTATACTAATGTTATTTTTGCCCATGTTGGTGAGTCAAAAAGTTTGACATTTGGCACAAAGATACAGACATGTCATCCACTCTCATAATTCCACCGGGTGCCAAATACCGCCATCAAAAAACATTGTTCTTGTCAAGATTGTCTTGACTACCTAAATATCTGAAGTGTATATACCTCAGGGTTACTGGTGTTACATTGGTATATCTCTGTAAACCACTTAGGATTCATGTATTCTTCAAGTTCCATGCAATGTTCATTACCTCCATGAAAAATGTGTGCGTGTCTTTTTTTTGTTTCCGGACGTTTGTGGTCAGCATAACTTGAACTCTTGTTCTGTGTGCCTTGCTTGCAGTGTAACTTCCATTGCCGACCGTCTGAATGTGGAATTCGCCCTGATTCACAAGGAACGGAAAAAGGCCAATGAGGTGGCGTCCATGGTACTTGTTGGGGATGTGAAGGATCGCGTAGCTATTCTGGTGGACGACATGGCGGACACGTGCGGAACTGTTTGTCACGCTGCTGAGAAGTATGTACTTTGTAGAACAGCAACATGTACAAATTAGTTGTGTCAAGTACAGTCAAACTTGTACAATAGAAACCATTTAGCTTTTTGCTTTTTTTGCCTCTAGCATTACGTGTCAAGTTCAACCTGCTTTACCAAATATCAAGACAGTCCACCCAGGTGTTTTTGACTCCTTAAGTTAGGCCACAGCAAGTAAATTTTATGGATGACATCCTCCACAGACTGAAAATATAGTGAAATAAGGCGGGGAAAAACAAGATGGGTTAAAAAAACAAGATTGCTAAATTTTCCAAAAATATGCAATAAACAATACAAAAGAAGAATTGAAGCGAAGAAACACAGTATCGCAGCCCGCAAGGCATTCATTCCTGTGTTCAAGACCTGAACTAGTGTAGTAAAGGTGACACTAGTATTGGTAGACTGGTGTCACTTATACCCCCCTCACATTAGGCGCGATTCGATCGGACGACGAGTCTGCGAGCTCTAAATTACGAGGAGGCATGACCCTGACGGGAAGGGTGGACCTCTGCCATTTCTTCGTCGGCAGCAGGGTCATGCCTCCTCGTAAATAAGAGCTCGCAGACTCGTCGTCCGATCGAATCGCGCCTAATGTGAGGGGGGTATTACCAACATGGCAACTACACTCTTGGTTTCCATATTGGTGCCACTTATACAACTATCCAACTAGCTTGACTTCTATAACCTCAGTCATGTCTACCTCGCTTGTGTGACTTCTACAATTACATTAGCCTACAACACAATATATTTGCCCATTGTGGTACTGTCATGTTGACCATCTGCAAAGAAAAACTTTTTTTTTCTGAAATCAGTCAAAAATTAATGCGCGCCCTGATGTCATCCATAAAATTTACTTGCCGTGTCCTTATCACAATCACACGAAGATAAACACATGCAAAAATACTCCCCAAAACGTAACCATCATGTTGAAGGTATTATGATTTCAACCTGTACATTTCCAGACTGCTGTCTGCAGGTGCCCTGAAGGTGTACTCCATCCTGACTCATGGGATCTTCTCTGGCCCGGCCATCTCACGGATAAACAATGCTGCATTTGAGGCCGTAGTGGTCACCAACACCATCCCACAGGAGGAGAAGATGAAGGCTTGTTCCAAGATTGCGGTAAGTACAAGGCCTTGAAATTGATTTTTATATTTCTGGGTGAAACGTACTTTCTTGACTCTTGTGGCCATTAATAATTTATAGCACCATGTTTCAGCCCGTGTTATTTCTGGGATTCACTGCAGTGTCTCAGTCTTTATTTTTAAGTTGTATATGATGTAATATGGTTTAGGTGATAACCATATTTTCAGCTTGTACTGTACCAAACCTTCTGTGTTCAGTTCCAGGTCTGGACAACTACTTGTACCTAAAAATATTGTCAATCCACAGCCCTAACTATGTTACGTATGATTGATTGACAGGTGATTGACATCTCTATGATCCTGGCAGAGGCTATCCGTCGCACGCACAATGGAGAGTCAGTGTCATACCTCTTCAGCCATGTCCCACTATAACAGCAGACATGGCTTCTCCTTGATAGAGGCACCGACAGCAGAAGACTTTCTGTTTTCTATACCTGTACATTAAATGCTTAGCACCGGGGGTTGAACTTTTTAGTCTCTTCAGCCAGTTGTGATCCAATGATGTGTACTAAAAAATAATGTTTAGTTTGATTGTGTGGTGATTTTTTTTTGGGGGGGAGGTGTATCTAGCATTAACGTATTATGTTACACAGTAATCTTACAATTTGTAGAATTAGGAATCTAAATAGGGATATGTTTTGCAAGCTGAAAAAAATGTACAAATGTGTTGTATTATTGTAGAAGGGTTTAGAAAGGAAAGAATAAACAGGCTTCAAAAAAAAGTAATCAGTTTGTGTATAGTTTCTTTCCATATTTATATAAGTTTTGTATACATGTCATACTTTGTTTGAGGTTGTTATAAGAAAATCATCTTGAAACCAATGTATATCCAAACTGGTCAGCCGTAGGGAGAAATGGGAGTTCTATTTGACAGTTGTACTGCAGATCAATGGGTGTGCACTCATTGGAGCTAGCCACCTTAGCTCGGAATATGCTTGTTACCCTTGGGAAATAATAAAGGTTGGATTTTAACAAACTTAAGCTGTTATATCTGTTGTGGTTGTATACCATTTACATGTAATAGTCATGACCTTGCACAATGTAACCTTCACCCTGTAGGATCATTGGAAAAAAGCTACTTAAAGCACAAGGTCATACCCAGCTAACATGTCAGTAATTCGTACACTGCAAAAGTCTCAATTCCAGTCCAGCCACAAAATCTCTGAAAATATATAAGGTCCGGTTCACACAAGGAAAATTTCTGGACATGCCAAAGTTGTCCATCAGCTTTTTCATAACACTTAGAAACCCTGATTTGTAAAAAAAAAAAAAAAGATAGCACCTTTTGACAAGTATCTGCATTTTCAACAAACTCAGTTTTGTAATGAAAAATGTTCTATCACCAGTACTCGCACCAGTACTGTTAGAGTTGACTGCCTTCACTGGTATGTTAGTTCTACATATGCCTCCTTCTTTCCCATTGTGGCCATTTTGCTCCTTATCATGTCCACTGAAGCAATAGTATCAAACAGAGCTGTTGCCCTCATGAAGCAGCCATACGTAGTAAACAAGCTCAGTAGATAAAACAGCAAACAAAGATGCAGAAATACAACAGAAGGTGAACAAGACAGCAATTTGCATCTGAGCCATGACCTCTGGCAGGCCTGCTCCGATAAGGCAATGGACGATGCATTTGTGTGTACATGAGGAGAAGAGTGTACAACCGCCCTAAACCTCACCTATGGCCAGGTCATAAAATAACTGTCGGCCGATGCCACAGTTGTCATCACACGAAGCAAAAAACATGTATGCCATAGACAGAAGACTTTGCATACGTTATTGTCAATGATGTCAACTGAGTATTTTTATTAGTCCACACTGACTTAAGTTTGTGGATGACATCCCCTGGAGACACCAGAACTAATGTGCAAGGGTGGAAAAAGATTTATGCTGTATCGCAGGACTGAAAATCCAGTACATTCATTCCCAGGCTTGATTTGTCCTTGTTCACCCAGCTAATATGACTGAAAGAGACATTCTTTGGCTTTTTTTTCACATTACTGCCATTCTTGTTTTAAAAGGGCCCCCACGCTTTACTCTAGAGACGAGATCTTTCTGGCAAACATAGAATTATGATTGACCATGATTGACCAGGGATGCTATTGGGTCACATTGTTTTCAGGACAGCCAAAAATCAATGTGCGCTCAGATGTCATCAATAAGATTAAGTCAGTGTGGCCTTAGGAGCACATCTTAAACCCATTCAAGACTTACTAGTGTCTGTGGTGTGCGTGTGAGCAGAATGCGTGCACATGTGTAGGATGATCAGCCTGGCAGGTGAATATGTATTTTTAACATTTGTGAAGTGCTACACCTTTTTCCTCCTACCATGAAATGTAACCACCACAAAGGTACTGAATATACAGTGATCAGGGACAAAGTTGTCAACAACATACTTAATCAAGTTAATGCTATAAATCCTATAAGTGAAAACTAAACTTTATCTAACCCACATTTCCAATGAATCGGGAATAAATTTGCTGCTGACCACAGCATGGACCCGTCTACCTGTCAGCTTCTGGGACGTGGCGTTAGAACGACATGAGTGCCAGATAACCCTTGTCTTCTCACCTCTGTTTAAGGTCGACACTGATCTCAATTGTACACTGTCTCCTTCACTCCTCTTGCAAAGGAATCTAGTTCCGAATCCAGAATTTTGACTGTCCATTGAAACAGTATCCTGGAGATTCTAAGACATGAGTTCAGACTGATATTCCAGAAAGCCTGTTTCAAGTGCTCACCAATGTATCTACGCGGTCCTCTATCTGACTTTGGCAGGTGATTCCTTAGTTTAATACTTGAAGGAATGGATGAAGGAAGGAAGGTAATGAATAAGTAAGTGTGCAGGTTGTGATGTCACTGAATAAGTAAGTGTGCAGGTTGTGATGTCACTGGAAACATGGCAGGTCATTGGCCACCGATGACCACGGGGTCAAAATTCAACGTAGACGACAGACGACAGCAAAAACAGAACAGGTTTCGCTCATTGCGAACCTGTAATGACCTGTAGCTTTATACCAGTCCATCTGGCCAGCATTTGGCCTTGAAACTTCAAGCAGATGTAGAGCGTGTTTTATTCCTCAATGGTAAAGGGTTGGATTTTCATGGGTTGGGGTTTTGTGCGCCTGAAGAATTTGCACGTGAAAACTTGCGCGTGAAAAATCTGCGCGTGACAATATGCAAATTAGCTGATTCCCAAGGGATTCAAAAAGTTTTTGCAGTTTTAAACTTAAAAGCTCAAACAAGATGGCACAAAATGGAATTAATCATCATATTGTTGCATTCTAGAGTACAAAATCTCGATCTGAGTGATTTTCAAGTGATCTTTAAATGTTAACTTTTCACGCGCAAAAAAAGTTTGAAATTTGCGCGTGAAACAATCTGCTTCAAAAAAGATGAAATGAAGCTTCTAGAATGGAGAAAAGCCTCAAATTGTTATATTTACCTCCATGAAATGTCATTACCTCCATGAAATGTCATGGAGGTTATATTTTACCCTGCGTTTGTGTGTCTGTCTGTCTGTCTGTGTGTTTGTGTGTGTGTGTGTAAACAAGATAACTCAAGAATGGCTGGGTGGATTGGTTTCATACTTGGTGTGTTGGTAGTGTGTAATGAAAGCTGGAAATGATTAGATTTTGGGCCCCCTAGCGGCTCCCCTTGGTACTGCAGCGCAACTTCCGGTTTTGCTATCTTGGTGTTCTGAACAAGCTATGGTCACGATTTTTGAGTGTTAGATAGCTCGTGTGCTCAGGAAGAAATGACATAAGTTTGGGCCCCCTAGCGTCTAGTTTTGGGATAGCAGGGGCATTTTTGTCAAAAACTTCTGAAGAGGATAACTCAAGAAGGGAACAACGGATTTTCATGATTTTTGGTATGTAGGTACTTTAGACAATGTTGTACATAATAAGATACTAATTATACAAAATAGGAGTACATTTGCATAATTAATGAGAATATTCTAACATAGCAGTTTTTTCAATTTATCTCTTGTTCCGGACATGCTATGGTCTTGACATTTAGATGGTAGATAGCTTTTAGTGCCATACAAAAGTGGGACAAGTTTCAGCCCCCTAACATTTAATTGTGGAACTGCAGGGGAGTTTTTGTCAAGACACTCCAAAGAGGATAACTGCAGAAGGGAACGACAGATTGCCTGCATTTTAGGCATGCAGGTAGCTTGGGCAAAGATGTTCATAATAATATGCATGTTATGCAAATGAGAACTTAATTTGCATAATTAACGAGGAAATTGTATAGTTCCATTGTTTTCAATAACTGGACCTCAATACATGTAACACATGTTAGTTAAGATAGGTGAAATATAAGCAGATACCAAATATGGTAATGAGGAACTTATTTGCATAATTTATGTAAAAATTGCAAAACCACTTTATGATTAATGATGGGAATTTTATAATTGTGACACGTGTACGTTAGTCAATGATGAACAACACCATGCATAAATTATGTTAATGTGTTAGTCAATTGCATGAAATTTTCGAAAGCTCTAAATTTTCATGGAGGTATGAGGTCGCCGAACTCTAGTTTACAATATAAAACCTCATAGAGTCCATTCCAAGACACCATGAGGGTTTTTAGGCGATATTTATAATTAGTCTGAATTATTTTGAATAAAAGAATATCTGAGCCACAATAATTAAATTATTTGACTAAGAAAATACTCATTTATTTGAATTTCTTTGAATATTTTAGAAACATTTTGAAAGTAACTGTACAAAAATATCTTTATTTAGAATAATTGTGAAACCTCTCTGTGATTATTTCACATTTACAAATATTTGCAAAAAATGGTAAACCTGGCCAAATGGTAAAATTAGTTTATTGCCCCCATAAAGGTAAGCCCTATTGTTGCATCTGTGTATTTTTAGATTTCACTGCTGGGCACTGGTGGATCCTTTGTGGTGGGCCATTGTTGCATGGCACCCAACCATACTTTGCAAGGATGTGTGAATTGCTATCTTCCCAGCCCACCGAACCATTTACAAAAAATGGTAGAAAATGGTAAATAATGGTAGAATGCTGTTATCATTATTTAGAAAACATTAGAAGTATCCAATTCCACACCATGAATATTTCCAAAGTTTTACAGGACCAGGGAAATATTTATAAAGTTGAAACAGTGTTATAAATATTTCTGAAGTATCAAATGTCCTAGACATATAATTACAAAACTTTAAAATCAATTCTAAACAATGGCAACAAACATCCGCATAGTGTCTATGAGTAATTTTTCCATTTATTTCTGTCAAATTTACGTGATTTTGAAATGTTCAAAATATGCAAATTAACCTATTCCCAAGGGATCTAAAAATCAAGGTTTTTTCCAAACAAAAATTCAGGTAACAGATGGGAAATTATATCATAGGTTCAAATTTTTCTGCCATAAGATTCCTTGCGGCAAAGTTTTCAGGAACTTTCTTTTTAACGCGCACATTTTTCACTCGCACGCGCAGAAAACCCGTTCCCGATTTTCATTCACATGTTTAAGTTAAGTAAAGTTGAACATCATTACTGCGGGCCTTTCTAAAACAGTTCCCTGTCTTCAGTTGTGAAGATGATTTACTGGTAATCGATGTATTAATGTTTAATTCATCAACATTAGTTGCATTTAATTAGTTGTATAAATTGTGATTAAGAGAGAAAGGAAGATTGAGAGAATCAAAGATAGATTTGCATAATTAATGAAGAATCCCCATAATTCCAGAGATTTTCATAACAAGACTTCAATACGTGTTATATATGTGATCAAGGGCAGGATAACATTAGGCCACAGCAAGTAAATTTGATGGATGAAATCTGCGCGCTCACTAATTTTTGCCTAATGTTTTTTCTTGTTTAGGGATATTCAACATGACGAGGAAGTACCAAAATGTGC
This sequence comes from Branchiostoma floridae, assembly GCF_000003815.2. Taxonomy (NCBI): domain Eukaryota; kingdom Metazoa; phylum Chordata; class Leptocardii; order Amphioxiformes; family Branchiostomatidae; genus Branchiostoma; species Branchiostoma floridae. Next base: position 20,380,416 of record NC_049985.1, on the reverse strand, counting down.
AAATACGTTGTGTTGTAGCCTATTGATTGTCCTTAAAAGCTTGTAGAAGTCACACTCAGAAGGTAGCCACGAGTGTAGTTGTATAGCTGTAAAAGTGGCCATGAGTGAAGTTGCCAACTTGATAATATTAAGTAGTACCACACTAGTGTCACTTTTACTACAAAAGTGCACTTCTTGAATACAGAAACGAATGCTTTGTTGGCTATGATACCATGTTTTGTCCCTTCATTTCTTCTTACAACATTTTTATGTTTTGTTGTTTTATTTTTATTGAATATTTTTTCTTTAAAAATCTCTAAATATTTCATGGAAGTATGAGGTCTACGAACTCTTGTTTCTATTTGTTACCAGTATTGTTTATATATTCGAATTCCTTTATTTTGTATTTCGTTTAGTTTAGTTATGTTTATGTTATTGTATATATATGTATAGTGGTGGCGTTAATATAAGTTGATAACTTGAGTGCGCCACCACTACGTCTATCTTATTTGTCAATGAGAATAAAAAATAATAAAAAATAGACTACCGGTCTGAATTTTCGACTGCTCTGCGGGACTTGACGTGTTTCTGTAGACCAACTTGGTGAGTAACGCCAATAAGCTCAAGCAACTGGATATGATTTTGGCATATCTTATTACCTGGATGTCTAACCTTCGTCGACGTAACTTGGTAAGTTATCATTGGTCGGGTGCTACGCAGGCGACTGTAAGGTTTCTTCCCTAGCGTACTATAGACTTTATTTGTCCAATTTCTACGATTAGACCACCGATCCGGGGAGCCTGGTAGAGGCTAAGAAAAAGCTGCTCTAGTGCACGTACGTGGAATCTCTCCAGCGACCCCAGTGCGCTCTCAGCGTCACAAAAAAACTCAAATGCCAGCATCTTTTTATGCGCAACCAAAGTTTCAAAAGATTACTGAACGAATTTCAGAGGTTAAGAACGAATCCTTTAACGTTTTGTGTGTTTTGTTGTCTTTGAAGTCATACTTTTACGTCTTACATATTGTTTAGAGTATAAAATCAAGGCTGTGAATAATTTTGGTCACTGTACAGTCACTCAGCGCGAGTCTCAGTTTACATACAAGTTTGTCTTGCTGCTTTTGTCTTAAATCTGTCATGTAGCTTGTTCTGCATGAATTTATTTATCATGCCACGTTATTTGTGTAAATCATAGAACACTGAAACACTTCAATCTATTGAAATTAGGACTTCAATAATCTAAATGTACAGATGAAGAACAAGAAATCATAATGTCATCATGCCGAAATTCAAGAATAAGTTAAGAAATGATAAGCCTTTGTTTCTGAAATCTTAGTTATTCCATCTATTTTGTTTCTTTGTAAATCATCGGTACATTTTGAACATTTCTCCGGGTTCTGTCTGTGTCAAATATACTTCTTCACGAACCGCAGTTGAGAGCGCAGAGAGATCGCGGTGAGAGCGCCGTCCTAGCGGTATTATTATAAACCACTCTCTCTGCGCTCATCGTTGGATCGCCGTCCTCGGCGCTCTCACAGCGACTGTTTTGACCCAGTGTCACAGCGTTCTGCCCCCCCCCCCAGCGATCACTAGCGTTTTCGCTCCCCTTTAGCGTTTTCGCCCCCCCCCCCCGAACATTACGAGTACTTCTCGGAGGGATCTGAAGTGCAGCTGGTTACAACATATTAGGTGCGCTACCTGGTAATATACTGCATCTGGGAGTGACATAGTTAGTGTGTTACCTGGTACATATATGGCACCTTATTACTGTAAGATGTCATACCTCGAAAGTCGATACTATATTGTTCGGTTCAAACAAGATATTGAAATGAGAAAGACCTTTTTTGCGGCTGAGGTGGCTTAAAAACACAGTGCTAAAGTATTGCGAACGTATAAATCAACACCGTCTATGGTACGGAATACGTCAGCTATATGTTTTCAATTTGTCACAGTATTTTCTTTCTTGTGCTGGAAACATTTCCAATTAAAGCACTAAAAAACACAAGTGAACAAGAGTTCGTAGACCTCAGGCCTGCATGAAATGTATTGGGTTTCTGTAGACCTATTGTGTATTTTTGCCTTTTTGTCTGTGGTACGTGGTTGGAAAAATGAGCTTTTTACTGTGTTGGTTGTGCACCATGCAAAAGTCTGACTCTGAAATTCCATTTTCTGAATTTGTAAGTTTGGACATGGATGAACATTACTTATTTTGGATTTCTTAAGTATGTAACCAACCACAGTACTTTGAAGTTGTTGAGACACTACCTTTTTTTGTCTCAGATGGCCCATGCACATGTAGTTACTCTGTCACATGATATACTAATATCTTCCTATTTCAATGTACTGACCTAATGCAGCTGCTAAGTCTCCTTGGTTTGTGTTCTTCCAATGATATTCATTAAAGATTTATTTCTGGGGTGTTATTCACTTGACATCGGAATGTTACTCGCATAATTTGACCAATGATACTTTTATCTGTAGTTCCATAGACATTAGACAACATGAATAGTGGTAGCCCCCATGCAGCAGCAACAGTTTGTCCCCAGGGTGGTATGATATTTTCATTCAATCCATCCAACCCAAACCTAAATCTCCTGTAGTATCTAAGCCAAATTTAACAGCATAATTTACTATGAAAAATGTCCTTGTCAATCCCATTTATAGATGGCAAGCTGCTGGCAATGGAAGCTTTGAAAAGTTCAGAAGCTGTTGTAGTCAGAGCAAACACCCAGCAAACATCCCCACAAACCAATGAGCAGTTGCTTAGAAGGGGAATTTCATCATATATTTGCCGCGACAAAATGCAACAAACGATACTGAATTTAAAACAGAACAAAGCTAAGCCTCCACCACTTAACCCTGCCTGTACCATAGATTAAGCAGGCCCAAAAACCAAGCGAATATGACTAGCCCAAAACAACAAATTACCTGTACACAGTATGGAAATGGCATTACCAAAGAAACAAAAAGAAACACAGGACAAATCATACACATACCTTTCTCTTATGCCCACACTCTATACAGTTCTCCTCCACATTAGAAAATTGCATCTTCTTCTGTTTAAGTTCAAGTTCAACCATGATTGCCAACAGGGTAAAGGAACTTGTACCGGAACTTAAAACTCAGTACTATACAGCTCTAGAAACACCACAAAGAGTAATAAGCAAACTCCAATTATACCTGACCAACAGATATATAATCTGGCACACTCCCGTCATCTGGCAAACTGTCAGTGCCACTAAGTAACCTGATACATTGAAGGTGGCCCAGGCCAGATGATGGTTCTACACCCAACCATAATCTGTTTTTAAAACCAAGCAGATATTGGGAGGATGCCCCAACCACACTAAAACAGGGTCAACCTATACAGTATCAAGTTCAAGCACTAGGAGGCCCAAAATCAAACCTGACCACCAGGACACCACAAACAACTCACGTACCAAATGGCAACACAATGGCACCTTGCGTTCCGGAGATACAGCGCACGCCCCGTGCCCGCACAAAAGGTAACCTAAAATGTCAAGTTCAAGCACCAAGGGCGCCAAAATCAAAATTGAGCATTATTCAGCCACCGCCGACACATGTGCCAAATATCATCGCGCCAGCACCAGCCGTTCAGAAGATATAACTCCGGAAACACCCCTCCCGGACACAAAATTCGACCTGCCGGGTCAAGTTCAAACGCGACAAGGCCCAAAGTCAATCCTAGGCAACAGGCAACAACCCCCCACCCATGCACCAAAAATCGTCGCAATCGCGCGTATCGTTCCGGACACACAGCGCCAAAAGTGCCCCAAAAACACCAAAAATGCCACCTTCAATGTCAAGGTCAAGCGCCAGGAGGCCCAAAATCACACCTGAGTGTCAGGCTACCACCCCCAACCCACGTACCAAAAATCGTCGTGCTCACACCATCCGTTCACGAGATACAGCGCCCTACATCCCCGGCTACCGAAAAGTTTCCACCAGCATCAAAACCATACCTGCATACATGCAGTAATAATAGTTTCTCACTATAACAGTATTCAAAGAACTCTTATCACAGGGGATTCTTCAGAGCACTGCCTCGTCCCTTTCTCGGCAAAATTTT
>NC_049985.1:20348364-20376084 GCF_000003815.2 Branchiostoma floridae | reverse complement strand
GGGGGGGGGGCGAGATAGCTGTGACACCTGTTCAAAACAGTCGCGGAGGTGATGGCGACGTCCATGGCGCTCCCACTGCGCTCTTTGCGCGCTTCCATGGCGACCATGGCGATCCCATCGCGCTCTCACCGCGCTCTTCCCAATTTGAGGTCGCAGAGAGAGTATATAATATACGCACACATGACACGCATGTACATACCAAATACGTTAAGGTGGGTTTACACCTGCGTATATTTCCAAGTGCGCGTGAGTTCCGAATGAAATTTTGTCAATACGCGGCCGAACGCCCAACATTTGGAATTTTTTGGAATAAATTAAATTGTACGTCGAGCCCATCTGGCGTTTGAATTACGACTTCAGCGTTTTCATTTCGCATGAGATGCGTATGATTGCAACTGAAATGCGCAACAGAATTTTCAGTACTGCGAATAGATTCGTATGGGGTACGTATGTTGGGCGTAATCCGGACGCACACAACGTCTACCGACCGCATGCCTGACGCACCTGGTGCAAACTGCATTACAAACGCATTTCAGGTGTGTCAGAGGAACAGTTTCTGTTACATATACTTTTGTTTGCGAGCATTGCCAATAGAGTATTTTTGTTAGAGGAACACTTTGTACTACGTATGCTTTTGTTTACAGGCAGTGCAAGTAGAACATTGACAAGTAAACAGTGAAGAGGTTTTTTTATTCATTTGCGAAGCAGTGAAGCAGTGACACTGTGCTTTTACAGAAATGTGGGCCATCATTTACCTTAAGAAATTATGTGCACTGTTAAGATTGTGTTTGTTTTCACTTTGTCCTTAATGATTTTCCCTATCATCTTAGTATTTCAACTACTATAAAAATCACACCCATACACACCACAAAACGTATTCAAGATCTTTATCAAACACGTAAATTAAACAATTATGAAACCTTACGCCCTCTTTCAAAGTTGTAATATGGCTCTATATTGCACCTTTATATCATGTGGTTTTACACACAAAAAAAGTGCCATTATCAACAAATTACGTCAAATATCTGTTACACAAAATGGCATGTGTGTCACACAAGTTGACCAAGTGCTTGAGCAGGTTCCTCTACATCTTCCCGTCCCTGGAGGCTCTGTTGGGACCAGTTACATTCATGGTGTCCTGCAAGTTGTGACCATCTCTCCATGCCCCTGGTACAAATTAGTCAGTCCTGGCCTGGATCTGCCATCTTGAGATGATTTTTTTTTGTCTGGACTCAGATGCACCTTCGTATTTATTCCAAATCTGGAGTGTGCGTCGATCACGCTATCAGTACGCGTAGTATGCGCAAAGCGATCGCAGAACGCACTGTACTAAATCGTGATCTATGTGTGCATTCGTTATACGGTCGCTCATGGTGCGTTGTGTCTGCGCTGTAAGAACGCTATGTACTCGCATTACCGCGATTTCCGCGTATTACTGCGTGTAAAGCGCAAACATGTAGCGTCTTCATAGCGCAATCGACCGACGTGGGACCACTGTATTGCGCATCCATAACGTTTTGGGCACCAAACTGCGTACGAATGATAGTTTTGTGCATGTCCAAAACTATCAGACGAACTGGGCGTATATTTTCGTTTGCCTGCGTACGTGAAACTTTCTAAAGACGATTCAGATGCGATAGAGGTGCGACTTGTGCGTGCGGCCGCGTATTGAAGAAATTAGTCAAAATGTCGAAAAATGTCAAAACGGAACTCATGCGGCATGAAAATATACGCAGGTGTAAACCCACCTTAAACATTACTTAACACAAATACAGTACCCCAGAGCTCCAGACTGTACTTCGAAGCACCAATATCAACAAAACAACACAAACGACACGGGTATGGTGATCCTGTTTCGTAACACTTTATTTATCACTCGTCGATCAAGAATGTATCAAGGAGCTCAAAACCTAACGTACATCTCGCCCTATACGTTATGGCAAACATGGAGTCAACAATCACATGAGCAACTAGAGCTCCACGAACACATCCCTTCGCCAAATAATCATGCCTTTATTCAAGACTTTAAGGTCCTTACTTATGTATTTCCTAAGAGTACCTACCTCAATAGCAAACGGCTGCATGAACGTGTGTTCCGCACAAACGCTACCAAAAATGAGGTTGTCATTTGCATAATTAATATGTATTTGACATTTCTCTTTCTCAGCTATATATGTGACTGTTTCAAGTTTGAAAGTCCTATCATGGAGTGGATTTATGAACTTTCCTCATTGATTATGCAAATTAGCTGTTGATTTGCATCATTAGTATTACGTTATGCAAGTTATTACTTGAAGGCTACCTACCACTCAAAAATCACGACCACAGCAAGTTCAGAATACGAGATGTCAAAAATTGCTGCAGTACCTTAGGAAGCCGCTAGGGGGCCCATTATCAAACTTAGTCTTCGTTTTCCTGACCCCTACCCTACCTAATATCATCAGGATCCTTTCAAGGCTTCTCGAGTTATGCGTGCCACAAACAAACGGACACACACACTCGGCCCGTTACCGTCTTGATGAAAAATGTTACGCTAACCATTTTCGAACTCGACCTTCCTTTATGCAATCGCTACTCAAATACCAAATATCATGAAAATCCATAAACAGCTTCTCGAGTTATATGCTGTTGGCATGGATTTATGAACTTTCCTAATCAATTATGCAAATTAGCAGGTGATTTGCAAAATTATCATTACATTATGTAGGTCATCACTCATTCTATCTACATACAACAAATCGTGATGATCCGTCAACAAGTTCTTGAGTTATTCCCGTCCAAAGTTTGAAAGGAAATCGGTCCCTGTAATTCCAAAAAAGTAGCTAGGGGGTTCAAACTCACAGCACTTACACTCTGCCTCAAGGGCTATCTACCACTCAAAAATCATGACCACAGCATGTCCAGAACACAAAATTAAAAGCTTCCCTGCAGTACCTTAGGCAGCAACTAGAAGGCCCATTATCGAACTTGACCTTCGTTTTTCTAACCTCCACCCACCTACCAAATATCATCAGGATCCATTCAAGGGTTCTCGAGTTATGCTGTTCACAAGAAAGCGGACGCGCACGTTTGGCCCGCTACCGCCCTGACGGAAAAAAGCTACGCCAACCATTTTCGAACACGACCTTCCTGTCCGCAACCGCTACTCAAATACCAAATACCATTAAAATCCATACAAAGCTTCTCGAATAATATGCTGTTGACCTACATATAGGGACACAACAGGAGGCCTTAATCGAAAATATAAAGGTAAAAAGAGTTGCGCTGATGGTGGTTGGGCAACACCGATCACTTCAAGACGACGTAACCATACTTTTTCATTAATGCGTGTTCTGAGACCCTTTTTTGCTGTGTATAGGGCTGGGTACCGGTAAAAAAAATTCAGGTCCAGGTCCGGTTCAGGTCCAAAGGATTAGGTCCAGGTCCGGACCTAAACCTGGACCTGATGCAGTATGACTCATACCAATGGTCCATTTCACTACAAATAGATCTGTCTGGTGGAGTATTAGACTTACACCGGCGTTTTAAAATCCTTCAACACTAACTGCACCTGTACGATTGGCTGTAAAACTTGGTAGAAATTACTATAAACTCTACTCTACTTTACTATTGTTATTTTCTTCCACCTACAAGCGCCAAAACGTGTGAATGCCTGATAAAATAAGCTGTTAATTTTCTAATCGGTCCAACAATTTCAATTTCAACTTTATTGCAGGCTCTTGGCCCATATCACATAAAAACATACAATACAACAATACACATACACTTTATGTACAATAAAAAAGGTAAATTAGCCTGGGCTTTTGAAAACAAGATTCACATAGTGTGTCCAGAATTTGCTATGCAAGAAGGCATCTGAGTGGAATAACCGGGAGATAATGTTGTTTTTAGATGTGGCGATGCGTTGTACAAATGCATGCGTTAGTTTTCTCCTTCTAGCTACAAAAGTATCAATCCCATGTGTCACAAACATTTGGCTGGCACTATCTCTCGTTCGATAACCTAACACAATCCTAAGAGCATTGTTATAGGCTACGCGTAGCCTGCGAATCGTACCCAAGTTATACTGACACCATAGCTGAGCGCAATATATCGAGGAACAACATGCATCAAAAAGGACGCGCTTCACTCCAGGAGAGGCGAATCGGAATTTTCGTATCAAGGAATTGGCTTTGGTATAGAACCCTCTGACATGATAGCGAATTGACTCATCATCAGACAGGTCAGAGGTAATCTGGTTACCCAGATAGTTCACAGATGTAACGTACTGCATCCGGTCCACCTAATTTTTTCAGGTCCGGTTTTTCTGGACCGGTCCAATAAGAAAAACCGGTTTTGTATCGGTACGCTGTACCGATACCTAGCCCTAGCTGTGTACGATCTCATTACTGTAACGAGGCAATGCAGCGAACTCTATTAGATAAAAGTTTTTGCCAGCCGCGCGCTTCGCCTTTTTGAAGACACGTTGAGGAACATCGCCTGGCTGGTGAGGCAGAATGATGACCCAGTCTCGATAGATAGCTTTATTGCACAACAATTGTACGGGGTACAAAGTATGGCATCTACATAACTACAGTTACAACTTAACGCTTATCTAACTAATACAGAAATTGTAGTGTGGGATAAGTTTCTTACAGTCATTGGAGGCTTTTACAATCATTGGAGGAATTTCTAATGTCTAAACCTTCTTTGATATATTTTCCTATATCTGCCATGCAGGAATTGTCACATGTCATGATGTATTTGAATTTGCACTTCAGGCCCATTGAGATAAATCCTTGTGTATAAGATGACAGCCTTGTGTACAGAGAATTTCGTATATCAGAATATTTGGGACATAGAACCATAAAGTGATATTCGTCTTCAATTAGCTCTGGACAGAATGGACAAACCCTCTGGTCGATAGAGATTTTTTTTAATCTCCCGGTTTCTATATTCAATTTGTGACAGCCAATTCTGAGTTGTGTGATTGCCCTACAAACGTCAAGGCTCTTTAAGACTTTATCAAAGTTTATGGTTGAAATGTAATTTTCTTGCTTGTAATGCTTGTTCAATGTAGAAAGTGAGGAGAGTTTGGATTTGTGGCAAGTCTCATTATTGCGTTGGGCGGTCCAGGGGTCACGTGGTGAGAGCACGTGGCCATGGGCGCGCCCTGACGTCAGCTTGACCACGCCCCGCTACGCTCACGTAAGCTCCGCCTCCAATTGATGTAATATAAGGCACGATACGCGCTAGTTAGGCTAGAAGCAGACACAGGGACAAGGACGACCGCATTTTCCGCCGCCGTAGCTACGTAACCGGTTAGTTAGTATCATCCACTCGCATCTCTGCCTATGTCGGTCAATTTATATATAACTCATTTAAAAAACGTGACGATATTATACTATCATGAACCAGCACATAATGATAGCCTGATTGTAAATATTATATACCATGTGTAAAATAGATTAGTCTCTTAGATTTTTAGATACTAGTAACTCATGTAGTGTTCTGTTCTGTATGTATTGTATGTTCAAGTTGCCAAACACTGTATCCTCTACAGTTGTCGTGCAATAAAGTTCTTCTTCTTCTTCTTCTTCATCTGTCCAGGTGTTTTATCTTGTATTACTTGTATCCATTCACTTGTCTATGTATCGAGTCATAGTGTAAATAAAGGTCACATCAAACTGTATACTGAACCCTGGTCCTTGGTTTATTGTGAGAGTGTATAGCATAGACGCGTCATACTGACGTATAGATAAATGCCCAAGTCCTACCACTACGACCAAATGTTACAATTGTTTCGAATAGAGGAATGCCAATTTTGCACGGCCACTCCTCCTCGTCACCGCTGTCGTGACGTACTCTTGACTTTTTATTATTTTTTATTATTTTTTATTTTTTTTATTCTGTTTTCTTTAGCCAGGGTAGCCCAGCTCAGTGCATCGCACTGCTTTACAGTGGGGCCCTGGATTCCGGAGTTGAAGGCGTGCCTGAAGACACGTCAGAGCCTGCATCACTCTCGGAACCGCTTTGATCGCTGTCAGCTTCTGCTGTGGAGTCTACCTCCTGGGAGCCCATCACAGACTCGGCATCTGAGATGCTTTCTTCATCTTGTGACACCATCGAACCCTCGTCTTGGTCCTCTTCACCGCAGCCCTCTTCATCTTTCTTGTCGTCCAATGAATCGAAGGTGTCCGTCTCATGTTCAGACGACATGTCAGAGTCGTCGTCAAACACATCGCGCTCTCGGTATGATCCCGTCTCGGCGTCTAAGACGACCTCTCCCGAGGCAAAAGCTGACTCGTCACGGTGTTTTCTTTCTTGATGACGATCGATCAAACTCCCGATCACAAACCTCGGAGACTAAGGCATCCTTCTTTGTTGTTCGGTGGACAGTATGAAAACGATGAGATATTGATGCGCACACATATACTTGTCGCGCATGTAACGTTAAGTATTTAGGGATCATACGTTTATCTTGTGTAGGTACTACTGTACACTGTGTATACATCTAACTATATATGGCATTTTGAAGTTCTTAGGACTATAGCATCACCCCGGACTAAATTTGTCAAGTGCTCCGAAGTAAATCATTGCTCCGGAGTGAATGCATTGAGTGCTTCAGAGTAACTCATCACTCCAGAGTAACTTGTGTTTGTATTAATCTTTGGGTGACTCTATACTACTCCTGTCCTGAAGGTGTAATGTCCATTCCTAAGCAAGTGTAAAAGTTGCTTATCTCCGATGATAGTTTGATCCTGTGATTGGAAAGGTGAGTGTTTTGTTATTGACTGTTCATCCATGCTTTGGAAAAGATCGTTACTTTTGTTCTATTGATTGATAATGTCCACAGGGAACGAAATTGGTCCAGTGCCCTCAAGCATTCTTTTAGGCCTGATTCCGATTTTGAAACAACAAGCACATTTTGCAAGATCATCGGCCCAAAATATGCTGTATAAGATTAGGGAATCACACGATGTTGGAAATTGTCTAAACCTGCTCTGTTCCATTATAGGGCACCAGGACGATTCAGCCCACTACTTCAAAAATGTCTTTGATAATAAAGTTTTTCGCGATTTTTAGACGAAAATGTATATTCTTGCCATGCTTGCATTAATCTATTGGAAGAGGGACGTGTTCCCAAACAATGGGAAGCAGCAGTTATTTCCCACAGAATCATTCCTGGACAGGGGCCGAATCGTCCTGACAAGGGTCGAATCGTCCTGGTGCCGAATTGTCATAATGGAACCTATTGCAACGTGTAATATTTGTAACTGTGAAAGAAAAGGATGCTGCTGGATGAATATTATGCAAAATGAAGACCTAATTTGAATGAGAAAATGCTATAATCTTATTGTGGTAAATGACGGGAACGTCTTATAGTATTTGGAAGTTATGTACAGGTGAACGTCCTTGAACATTAATTGTGCAAAACCTTCTTTAGATTGTGTACGTCTTTTGTTTGATGGAGGAGATGATCAACTAATACAACTTATGCAAATGAGACCTTATTTGCATAATCAATGACAAAGACAATTAATACAGCAGTTGTAAAGGTTAAATCATTTGGCGAAGGTATGGGGTCGTGGAACTCTAGTTTGGGTAGCGTTTGTGTGTATACGTGAGAAACAACTCAAGAAGGGAATAACTGAAGAAGTTATTGACGGATCTTCCTGATTTTTGGTATGTAACAGATAGCTTAAGCAATGATCTATATGGTTAAAGATTAATGACAAATACAATTAATAATCTAGTTGTAAAGGTTAAAATGAATTCGCGAAGGGATGGGGTCGTGGAACTCTAGTTATTACTGTTAACTGATATGTAGGTATTCATTTTTCAGACCAACCAACCAACCATACATAAAGCAAGAAGTTTAAAAAGGGAAGGAGTAGGCTCAAAATTTTCATCCCTTTCAGCGATCCTCGTTAGACTCACGTGTGAAAAGTGAGCCTACCCCTTCCCTTGCATAAAGGGAACCAACCATTGAACCACTGTTGAAAACATAATCCCACCAAGCGCAATTGGCCTAGCGGCGCTTACAGTCGTTAGTCTTTTGGCTAATAATAGTACAAAGACAAACAACTCTGGCGTTACGTTCCTAAAATAACCAATCGCTAGGAGACGGCAACAATTAACAAAAACAACATAACCTACTGGGGGTGGGGTGGGGTGCGTGGGTGTACTAGTATACTAGTAATAATTTACCCTTCCATCGCTTTCCCGAACTGTCCCAAATCGACTCATTGATAATATATCTGCACGTGGACGTAGATTGTCCAAGATATTTTAGTTTGGTATCAAGTTACAACAAGTCATCTGCTGGCTGGTGTCCTGATTTCTGAAGTTTTGATGTTTGTGTTTATGATTTTATCTCCTCATGTGACGTTATCCACCAAGTGTTTGGCCCATCCCTGCGGCTAGTTCCCATTGGTTGCTATTTTTGTCTCAAAATCACAATATCACAGTGTACTGTAATTTCGCAGGTACCAACGAGGTTTACCCGGCTGTTCTACCTGATGGCGGCCCTCCCCTTTTGCCACAACGTGGGATCGACACATTGATAACATGCGGCCTGTTAATATTCATCTCTGTTACAGATCTTTTCATGGAGTCGACTTGTTCGTTAAGTTTGAATTTTTTAAACTATAATCCTTTCCCTTAGTCACAGAGCTCCTCCATTGAGGTTGCTCGTACAGCTCACTATGGATATGACACATGGTTCACGTCACCTTCAAGAAATGTTTTGACCACTTTGGAGAGTTTTTCCATCTCCGTATGCCTAGCCCATACACATGGTTCACGTCACCTTCAGGATACACATAGGGCTATTTGATATGCTCCACGCACTATGACTGCATGTACATGGTTCACGTCACTTTAAGAAATTCTTTAAACCCTAAGATCTTTCAAATGAAAAATATAGCGCAGATGAGGGCTATTTGAGCAGCTCCACGCACTATGAAGAATGATAGTAACAATCTTTATCACATGTTCATGCCAGTAGGCTAAATGCACAGATGACCACAATGGATGAAAAGGAAAAAAACAACTCATTTTTTAAGTAATTATGAACTTGACCAGATGGAAAATGGACTAAAACATTACATTATGTATTTTCATAAGGAGCATCACAGTACTATCGTTAATCTCTGCATCTATAATATTTTCTTCTCTCTTAAAAAACACTTGGAGATACATCTGAATATTGCGTTAAACACATGATGATTCGTTCATGACATCAAGTATTTTAAAAGTGCCCTGCTAAATGTGGCATTTTATGATAAGTACGTATTGTCAATCAGTATCGTATTGAATAGAGATTGGCGTTCGTATTTATGATTACATACACATGGTTCATGTCACCTCCAGGGTACTTTTAGAGCTCTATGGAGATCTTGTAAAGGAAGATATAGCGCACGTAGGAGGGCTATTTTAGCACTATGAATGTGAACACATGGTTCACGTTACCTTAAAAAAAATCAGAGTTCTATAAAGGAGCTTTCGTGAAGGAAGAACATGTCCACGTAGGAGGGCTATTTGAGCAGCTCCACGCACTATAAAAGCATATATATGTACCTTCACCTTCAAGAACTTCTTTTAGAACTATGTAGATTTTGTAAAGGAAAACATGTCCACGTAGGAGGGCTATTTGAGCAGCTCCACGCACAATAAAAGCATATACATGGTTCACGTCATCCTCAAGAAATTCTTTCAGCTCAACTTAGCTACTAACACGAAAGATAGTTTTTATGGTTTAGAACCCTGTGTCCTGATACATGTAGTCAGTAGTCTGCACGCGTTTAAGCATTTGTACCTTTGCGGCAAACACAGACATGTTTGTTCAAAGGTCTACACTATCACAGGAACTACGGGTGTTGCCATGACCACTACTTTTATTTTCATGTTTTTCTCACACTGATTGGTACTAAATTTTCCACAGAGTTTAAAACTCTTTCCCTATCGAGACAAATTACATTTGTGCAAGCTAAAGCCGGAAATGGCTCCGTCTGATTCCCCACAAGTTTACTCGCCTTAACAGTTCTAACATGTTTGTCTAAGTGACTTGTCTAAGTGATATCATGCCGAGTTGACCAAGGTCTTGGGCCGAGTTGTCCAGGGCGTTTGCCCGAGTTGGTAATGGTCCGAGTAATCCGACATTGCAAATGAATGAAGACCTTTATTGCACATTTTGTCACACCGGGCTAAGTACAGGTCACATGTTGAAAAGATACTGTTAACAGATACAAAATGGGACTATTGCTGGATAAATTCAACTTCTCCTCGCTTTTCTGTTTTAGTGCAAATGTAAAACCATGCAAAACTTATAATATATACAGCTCTGGGTGACTGAGTTGATTTCATGATGGAAGAAAGGGGAGGTCCAATTAACGTACTCTCCAAGCAGAGGTTAGGCTCCGGCTGTTTTTTTTAAACGTTTTTTAGTTGTTTTTATCGGGCTTTGACACAGCAAGATACAATACAAAATAGAAGGCCTGATAAAAACTAATTAAAAACTAGAGTTCGGCGACCTCATACCTCCATGAAATATTTAGAGCTTTTGTAAATTTCATGCAATTGACAAACACATTAACATGATTTATGCATGGTATTATTCATCATTGACTAACGTACATATGTCACAATTATCAAATTCCCATTATCAATCATAAAGCGTTTTTTTGCACTTTTACACAAATTATGCATTCCTCATTACCATATTTGGTTATCTGATTATATTCCACCTATCACAATTAACATGTGTTACATTTATTGAAGTCCAGTTATTGAAAACAATGGAATTATACACTTTCCTCATTAGTTATCCAAATTAAGTCCTCATTTACATAACATGTATATCATTATGAAGATATTTGCCCAAGCTACCTGCATGCCTAAAATGATGCCGATCCGTCAATCCTTTCTGCAGTTATCCTCTTTAGAATGTTTTGACAAAAATGCCCCTGCAGTTCCCAAATTAAATGTTAGGGGGCTCAAAGCTGCCCCACTTTGTCATGACATTGCAAGCTATCTACCAGCCAAATGTGAAGATTATATTAAGTCCGGGACAAGAGATACATAGAAAAAAACTGCTATGATAGAATATTCTCCGTAATCATGTAAATGTACTGCTATTTTGCATAATTAGTATTTCATTTTGTACAACATTGCCAGGTAGATCCAGTGCGGAACTCGCTACTTTTGTGTATCTGTTGGTATTGAAGGTGGTTCCATCACTGGGTATCAAACCAGAACTGGTTCGCCGTCGCTGCGCCACGACTTCAGCACTGGTATATAAACCGAGTGCTCGAAGAGAAGTTCCCTTGCGATGGCTTGCACCTTTTAAGACACATATTGGGGGCGTGGGTCATCACCCTCAAAATTATTTTCTCTTATAGAAATGTCCGCACCATCTGGTGCTGGTCGGCTTCACCGTCGGGCGGCTCTGATCGGAACTCGCCGACGTTCCGGGTACCTGCTCGGGTCCCGATCATTTCACACTCGGGACACCCACCGGGACCAGTTAAGCAAAGGCCATTCAACGACAATTCCGCCTATGCTGAAAACTTTGGTCATTAAGCGGGTAGCGTTAGATGACTCTTAGCAAGGAGGTTTCTTTAACCTCCTTGCTCTTAGTTCTCAGAAAAGCTGAGATGACTGAAATTCTGATCTCTTCCATCCGTTAACGTTTTTTTTTTATAGTGTAAACTTAACGTGTGCCATGTGCCAAGTTTTCGGGTGTGCGGACCTGTGTATGTGCTAGTAACGTTACCTGGAAGCGCTTTTTTTCTCTTGTTGTTTTCCTCTAGTCGGAAAGGGTAAACATACGCGGAAAATCTGCAGTTCTCACATGGTCGTAAGGTGTCGCTTCCAGCTTTCCAGATGAACAACGCCACTTGCCTCCGGCGGGGGGATAAGCAGTAGGTGCACCCGCCATGGGGCCGGATCATAAATAACTCTGCACAGGCCTAGGTCGGATCCCAACTGGCCACTTCCTCCGCTTCTTGGATCGCCTTTACAGCGGCATGGCGACGTGTTGTGGACCTGGAACTGTTTGAGACGAAGAAGAAGTTTACGAAGTTGCCCCCAGAATCGCTGTGAGGTTCAAAGAAGTGTCGGGGTGATCTTAGGACGGCGGCAGAGATCGGATTGTAGAGGGCTTGAGTTAGCCTAAGGGGGAGGGCAGGAAAGTTTCACCCACAAAACTCTGTACAAACATTATTAGGACAGACGTGGTACGGACTGGAACAATGCTTTCATGGCAGCTTCCCTGTCTGGTTAGTACTTAACTACGTACCCTTGTAGTGGTGGACATTTTCTAGTCGACGTGTTTCAATGGAAGGTGAATCGTGCAGGTACAGACCGAACTCCACCCCGGACATCCCGGACTCTGTCCGTATCACCCTCGGCACGCCCCGACACAACTACAGGGGCAGTAACTACACCGTCAACGGAGATGGCAGCAGGCGGGGGTCCCGAGCAGAAGTCAGGAGGAGGTTACTTCTGTTTGAGAGAGCCTCAGGATCTTGGTGGGACCCCAAGTTTGACTCTCGACACTTGGAGGAAGAGTTACAGAGGTGCCAGCTGCCAGCCACAAGAAAGCGATTCAGGTGAGCTATAACAAATTATGGTCTTACACATCCCAAAATAACACACAGACTAAGAAGAATATCGGGACAAAACACTTCAACTAACAAAATTATATTTAGTATTCTACTTTAGTTTCTTTATTTAAAGAGCAACACCATATCCACAAACACCTTCGCATAGTTTCCTTCAAGTGAAAACTGCAGAAATAATGTCGTACCGCCGCCCCCCTCCCCCTTTGTAATTGTAGATCACTTGTTCTCCACCCCACTTCCGTCAGTTTTACCCTAGACCAGATACTGTACAACTTTCGGAGAAAAATGTCTCTGATTGGCTCATTGAGACATAATCTGATTAAAACATGCCAAGCAGGTGTAGTGTTGTTTTACCCCTGCTGAGAACTAATAGGAATTGATTGAAGGTGGGCACACAGGTTATGTCAATTTTAATAAAAGCTTTGTTTGTTATTTAGCAGTGCTGGTATGTAAGAGCACAGTGTTTTGGTATTTTGGACAATACCTTTGAAAGAATATCATAAATACAGTGCTTGTTTTCTTTAACTTAAGCTTGCCAAATAGTGCATTGATTTTTTTCTGCAAGTCATTTTTCCCCTGCAAATTGTGCAGGGTTGGACAAGTTTTCTAAAATTCACTTGTCCTATTGGGCAAGTACAAAATTTACTTGCCCAAACCAACGTTTCACTTGCCTGAAATTTAAAGGACGTTTTTCTATATATTTTTACTTCATTGATGGAATTATTAGCTTGTTATTGGCTCTATTTTTCTGTGTTCACCAATGCTTGATGCCATTACTGTGAAAAGTTATGAAAATCTCACTAGAAAAAAAATCTTACTTGTCCAATCGGGTAAGTGGGTAGGACATGCACTTGTCCGATCAGTGTTATCACTTGCCCGGGACAATAGGGCTAGTGGACTTGTTCAACCCTGTTGTGTGTAATTGTGGATAATCACAAGTTTGCACATCTGATCATCAAATTCAAATTCCTAGCCATGTTTTTTCTTACATAACTTAAGGATATATAACCACACTCTTTGAACAAACGGCATGTGCCACACAAATTTGTAATGCTGGGACCCAATTGATAGTTAACACTTGTGGTTGCCAGAAATTTTCCCGATATCGTATGGCGATATAGTGGTTCCATCTAGACGATGAAAAAAAGCTGTCGGCGAGAGGTTGTAGGCTCGCCGATATCGGGAAAAAGTATGTGTGTAGATCGTGCCTTATGTAGTCGTGCAACTGTTATTGTCTATCATTGTGGGCAATGGTTCTCTGTAGACGTGCGTTCAGAGTATTGCGGGACACCTGTGGCGCAGGATTCCATTGCGGTGCGTGCGTGACCCACAGTGACCTCTTGCTCGCAAATTAAAAATGGCGGGAGAATTCTTTATTTTCGTCATGAAGCAGATGATTATTTTTTGCTTGCAAACAAACATTGTCCTATAGATAAGATGCAGAGTACGTCAACAAAGAATGACATCCGGAGGCCCGCACGGAGACGGGAAAATCTTTAATGAAACCTGGCATGGCCGCCTGTGGTATTACAAACTATCATCAAGGAATGGACCGATCACGATCGAATGTCATATCGAACAAATAGAACAAGGTGGAACCCCTTATTCTGTTTCGAACACCTCCGTCAAAAATAGCCCCAGTTGAACAGAAATGGCCAAAGAAAAATGCTATGCTATTCTTCGTTGCAGACTACACCCCCCTAGTATAGGTATTGTGGGAGTGAGAGCCACTGCATAAGCATTACATTGATGGTGGGCAGGTTGCGCGTGTAGAGCAGGGTTTGTATAAGACACTTGACTCTGCACTGGCAGACTTTGTAGAAGTGTCCCATTAGTTGATGCGTAGTACAAGCTCCCTCTCAATGAGTGCCTGAGCTGCTTTCTTCTCGATTTTGCTTTTATCATGAGCATGCATGCAGCTGTTATGCATGCAACAAACGAAACCCAGTCACAGATAGATGTACCCTAGTTTTCACCGGCATCGACCGTATGTCAGAAACCGGACACTTCTGCCCACCAACAGGGTAAACATATGCGGTGACTCCCGCTTCCGCTTTGAGTGAAATTATGACGCCCGTACCACAACTATATCAGCCCCCTCCTCAGATGACTCAGAGTCAGATGCATCCAGTGGATGTAGCCTTCAACAAGGAAGTCAGCGCATTTTTTTTCGGCCTGGTCTGAGAGGATTTCAGGGTCAAAGGGGCATGCGAAGGATGTAGCCACTGGTGGCGGGGCATTGCGCTGGAACAGGCAGTTTCTGATGACAAAAATACGTTTCCATTACTGACTACATATATATTTATAGAGAAAATGCCTTTTCGAACAGAAGAAACACGCTGCAGGCCTATTAGCATATAATCCACTTCCGTTGCCAGCGACAATTCCTCTTTAGACATGTGAGGAGTAGTCGCGGTCCCCCACTGAAGGGTCGCGCGACCAGGTCCAAGGTGGTTGCACAATGATTCACGGAAAAACGTTCAATCCTCTTTAGACAGCCTAGAAATACCGTCGCCGGAGACGTCATCGACAACAACAGTCGCACAACTATATTAGTGTTGTCTGTCTAAAGCCTGCGTATGACATCATGGTTAAAGTTTGTGGGGCCGTGTAGCACAGTGGTAGTGTATTCGACCCGTGACCGAGAGGTCGCCGGTTCGAATCTGCCTGCCGTGTTGCCGGTCTTGTGCCCTTGGGAAAGGCACTTTACACGACTTTCCTCACTTTACTCAAGTGAAAATGAGTCGTCCCTCAGATAGGACGTTAAATGGAGGTCCCGTGTTTGGGGAGAGCCACACCCCGGGCACGTAAAAGAACCCGCCACATGTGCGATGGTGCGATGTGGCGGATCAAACCATTCCGGCCAAAATGGGGAAGGGAATTTCCCGAGCAGCCTCGTAACCCCTGCTTCGCCTATTGAGTCAGTGAAGTCAAGCTTGCTTAAGCTTGATGTTTCTGACTTAGGGAGAAGAGATGCTGCTACAGTTATCGCTATGGGCCGCCCTTCATCAACATGATGGTAACATCAGGCCCTACGAACATGATTTAGGAAAAAAAAAAAAAGTTTGCTTGTGTCATAGTTTGAACAGGGATGCATTGCTATGTTTTATGTTACCATTTCTCTCTCCAGTCTCCTCCTGGGCTCTTTCCAGGTTACAAGTTTTGTCTGTAGTCTGACGGCACAAGTATTGTAGGGACAGCATACTTGTAGTTTTAGGGGGATAAGCTTTACATTGGCCGGATTCACACAATAAAAATTGATTTATGTACAACAATAGAATCTAGCATAATTTTTACTGGGTCCAAATTGGTCAGCAGTGTTGCAGATCGCATTATAGCCTATCGTACTCCAGGGCAGGTGTAAGGCCGCCCTGCATAGACTTGATGACACTCCTGGACATGTCCTAAATCAGACGCTGTGGCAAACTACTTTCCCCACCCCCCAGCCCCAGCCCCCAGCTGCAAAACTAGATGAATTTTATAGTATCAGTCTACCACCTAAAGATGAGCTCTAGTGCTATTGCAAAAATGTAATTGTAGATCTATAATATAATGGCTCGAAATTCATTTTAGGGAACAGATGCACTGGTGCATCTAAGTTTTATTTTGAACCTAAAAAAAATTTAGGTGCAGTCAGAAAAATTTCTTTGGGGGCACATCATGTAGAATGTCAGCAAAATAAGTACAAACCGTAGCACCATATTTTCTTGAGTAAAGTACGCACCCAATTAAAGTTCCAGACAAATATGCCTGACTGAAATACAAAATGGAAAAACCTGAATGAAGTATGTACCCCTTCTCCACTGATTACCTTTGTCAGAATAGCTAAGGTTATGTTTTAGGCTTGTACGTTTATCTGTCTGTCTGTTAACAGTATAACTCGAGAAGCCTTGGATGGATCCTGATGATATTTGGTAGGTGAGTAGGGGTTAGTGGTGCGTACCGAAGCTCACATTCCGGTTCAGGTCCTGACTCGAGTACAGAGATTCCGGTTCAGGTCAGGACTTATAAGTCCGGTTTTTGACGGTCGCTAAATTCCCATATAGACGCGACTTGCTCTAGGCGACCCATAATTTACGTATCTGGTGCCCGCACCCACTTGACCGGGCCACATGCGATCAAAGTACTGTATTGCCAAAGACCACTGCGTCATTTTCAAAGGTGCAGTAACATCGATTTTTATGATAATTGTCGGGAAATCACGGTAAAATTCGACTTTTCGGCTTGTTTTTTTGATGGTCCGAAATTTCAAAATGACGCTTGCGGGGTCATAGGGGTCAATGGAATAGCCTACTGTAATGCAGGTAGAAATAATGCGCGAGGTGTTATTATACTCTACATTCAACCTTACATATTAATTGTAAATTTATTGGTTACAGAGATAAAAGAAACAGATATAAATTAAGTTTATGAATTTATAACATTTTTTTAATAAAGCGTGTCGGTGTTTCTTTTCAACAAACTGCTCACCCATGCTTTTAGTAAAGTATCCCGGCAAGCGGAAATATCAACAGTCGCCCGTGATTTGTTTTAGCTTGATTTTCTCGGAAATTTTCTTCATTTTCAGAAGATATGGGATTTAAAACCTATGCCTGGAGATAAACAAATCCACATACGTTATTTTCATGGGTTATATTGCTAAATTGAACCTGAAATTTTTGCCGCGTTGCCGGATTTTGAAAGAAGTTCCCGTGGCGCGACCATGCGCTTGGCCCGCTTATGGTGGTAGAGCAATTTTTATTGTCGCAAACATACTTAAGTTATTTTCTGGCCCGATGGCTGCGATTAATAAAGTTACATAGCCATCTAGTGTTGTTTTAGAGGATACTAGTATACAACAAGAAAGAGATTTCCGGTTTTCCAGAAAACCAGTTTTCGACATTCCGGTTTTAACCAGACTTGAACTGAACGTTATAGCAAGTCCAATTCCGGTTCGGCGAACCGGTACGCACCACTAGTAGGGGTCGGGAAAACGAAGGTCAAGTTCTATAATATAGCGGCTTGCTAAGGTACTGCAGCGGAACCTCAATTTTTATATCTTGTTTTCTGGACATGCTGTGGTCGTGATTTTTGATTGGTAGATAGCCCTTGAGGCAGAGAGTGAGTGCTGTGAGTTTGGGCCTCCTAGTGGCTTTTTTGGAACTGCAGGCGCCGGTTTCCTTTCAGACTTTGGACAAGAATAACTCGAGAACGTGTTGACGTATCGTCATAATTTTTGTTATGTAGATAGAATGAGTGATGACTTACACAATGGGATACTAATTATGCAAAGCAACAGCTAATTTGCATAATTAATGAGGAAAATTTATAAATCCACTACTTTCCACGATAAGACTTCCAAACTTGTCACATATGTAGCTGGGAAGGAGAGAAACCTGAACATTTGGAAGTCACATAGATTTGTCAGAAACACATGGATAAGTTACTTATAAAAGGTTCTGTATTGTACTAAAATGTAACTACTTGTGGCTTTTCGCCACTCTATAACTCATAGTATAAGCTGAATTATAGTTTATACCTTTTCTCAAGCAAATTCTTTTCTGTGCAAAAAAGTTTGAAACTGAAACTGTTTTGCACAAGAAAGCTTAATTGGAAATCACTTAAAATCACTTGAAAACTGGAAGAACAAGTTTTTATAGTATAGAATGTAATAATAGGGTACTTAATTGCATTTTGTGCAATCGTATTTACACTTTTAGCCTTAAAACTCCCTTAAAGGTTTCAAATCCCTTGGGAGCCAGCTTGTCTAATCCCAAGGGACCAGAAATTCAAACCAAAAATTTCAGAAAACAGATATTAAATCATACATGGGGCCACAATTCGTCATTGTAGTACACCCGGTTCTGTGAAACAACAACACTATATATCTGACTCCCTACTTAGGCCCACTTCAAACAGACAACACTTATATAGTCGTGCGACTGTTATTGACTATTCGTTGTGGGCAACGGTTGTCTTTAGACATGCGTTCAGAGTATTGCGGGACACCCGCGGCGCAGGATTCCACTGCGGTGCGTGCGTGCGTGACCCACAGTGACCTCTTGCTTGCAAATTAAAAATGGCGGGAGAATTCTTCATTTTCGTCATGCAGCAGATTACTATTCTTTTGCTTGCAAACAAACATTGTCCCCAACAAAGAATGACACAGAGACGGGCAAATCTGGAATTAAACCCGGCGTTCGTGGCCGCCGGTGGTATTACAGATTACTACTGGTATCATGAATGATGTAGCCACTGGTGGCGGGGCATTGCGCTGGAACAGGCAGTTTCTGATGACAAAAATACGTTTCCATTACTGACTGCATGTATATTTACGGAGAAAAATGCCCTTTCAAATAGAAAAAAACATGCTGCAGGCTTATTAGCATATGATCCAGTCCCGTCGCCGGCGACGATTTTTCTTTAGACATGTGAGGAATAGTCGCTGACCCCCCGCTGAAGCGTCGCGCGACCGGGTCCGAGGTGGTCGCACGATGATTCCATAAAAACCCTCGCACGACTATTTTGATCCTCTTTAGACAGCCTAAAAATATCGTCGCCGGCAACGTTGTCTACAACAACAGTCGCACGACTATGAAAGTGTTGTCTGTCTAAAGTCGGCCTTAACCAATGTTTGATTTACTACTGTGCGTTTAAGTACAATACAAATCTTTTTCTTGGTAGCACTGAACCGTTTTTATTTTTCTTACAAGGGCGCCAAAAGTCTAGTTCTTTTCTAGCTTAAGCTGATACCTTTGGTAATTTGGTGGATAGGGGTAGGGGTGGCATAAAGGAAGGACAAGTTCAATGATGGGCCTCCTAGCAGCAAGTTGTTAGTTGGGATGGATAAAATGGAATTTTCAACTGCTACAAACACACGTTCATGCAGTCGTTTACTTTTGGGGTAGGTACTCTTTAGCAGTAGTCATGAATGAGACCTTATAGTCTTGAATGAAGGCATGATTATTTGGCGTAAGGATGTATCTCTGGAACTCAGAAGAAAACAGCCACTATATCTTTCACCATCCTTTGGCATAATAACATACCAGCTGCAGCTGAATAGTTACATTTAACCTGTTTCTACTTTTGATTCTATGTCGGGCACATGGTGGATAGAAGCTAGAATCTCCTACTTTTCTAACATGCTACATGCATGTAGTTGTATGTGTAGGTTGATGTATTATTATCATTTACTGAAGCATTTGTTTTGTTTTTCAGATATGCCTTGTGTTACATAGCAACAGCCTGTCTTATGTGGATAATCTACTTTGCTGCCGTTGGAGCGATGAACCAGGAAGCAAACTACCAGAACTGGCTGGCATTTGTTGGCGGCAGTGTGGTATTCCTGGTCATCTGTATCGTGTTATTGGGACTGACTTTTACCAACTTGTATCAACGGTTCTTCAGTTACATGTCCTTGCTCCTGACGGTAGCACTATTCAGTGTCAGCCTTGTTGCCGTGGGCTTCAGCGAAGGTCAGATTATTTCGTCCGTCGGTGCCTTTATGATCTGTGTGGAAATCCTGATTATGCTGTACACGGTCATTCCCATGCCTCTATATCTCAGTGTTGTATCCGGAATTATGTACTCTGTCGGGTTCCAAATCATTGTCGGTGTTACCAATCAAGAGATTGGCCAGGAGTTGTCTTTACCGGTACAGATCACCACTAAAATCCTCATGCACCTGTGCATACACCTGGTGGGGATACACATCTATATCATGACTCAGGTGCGCAAACACAGCACCTTCTGGAAAGTGGGCCAGTCCATCATGGCCAGACGTGATCTGGAAACGGAGAAACAGCTCAAAGAGAAGATGATCCATTCTATCATGCCGCCGCATGTTGCCAGTTCGCTCATGAAGGGTGCGGAGGACGAGCCCGAAACGCCCAAACGCATGCGAAGTCCCAGGAACAAGAAAAAGGCGAATGCACAAAATGTACCACCGAAGGAATCCATGTTCCGCACGTTCAATATGCACCGTATGGAGAACGTGAGCATCTTGTTTGCCGACATCGTGGGTTTCACCCAGATGAGTAGTAACAAGTCAGCAGAACAACTGGTCAGTCTGCTGAATGACCTATTTGGGCGGTTTGACCGCCTGGCGGAGAAGACAGGCTGTGAGAAGATCAGCACGTTGGGAGATTGTTACTACTGCGTGGCTGGCTGCCCCAAAGCCAGGTCAGATCATGCAGAATGCTGCATCGAGATGGGCCTTGGGATGATCCGTGCCATCAAAGAATTCTGTGCGGAGACCGACAATGACGTGAACATGAGGGTCGGCGTCCACACGGGGACCGTGCTCTGTGGGATTGTCGGAACAAAGAGGTTCAAGTTTGACGTGTGGTCCAATGACGTGACGTTAGCGAACAAAATGGAACAGTCCGGGCTGCCAGGGCGAGTCCATCTCTCTGAAGCAACGTTGGAGTATCTTGGTGACAAGTACAAGACTGAAGAACGGGAAGTGGATAAACGCTATTCAGGAATACCTGGTAAGGAGAATTTCTTGTCTGCATCTTGTTGGCTGGGTCTCAATTCCCTTATAAACACTAACAATGCAAATATTGTTTTCATTTAGATTACTTCTGGATAAGAATATCAGCTTACATTACAGACATTGGTTGAAAAGTTGAACCATTTCACCCAATGACATTTGATCTTAAGCATCGCATGGTATATCTTATAATATCAGATAATTGCACACTGACTCAAGTCAATCTTGCAACTTTAGGCCACACCAATTTGATATCTTGGTTCATGGATTTTTCTTGAAAAAGAATAGAGCAGGCGGGCAAAAGAAAAAAATTCATTTGAGACTTAACCTGCTTGGACACAGAAATGAAGTGAACCAGGCAGTCCAAACTGTTTCTGTTGTGTGTCACTATGGATAGCAGGATGTTGTAACTTGAATGCCCTCTTAAGAGTGAAAATCATTAGAATTTTGTTGAAAAAAAAGTCATAGGGACTGTACGGTGGTCAAAAATTTTTGGCCCTCCCCCCTCCTATTAACTTTGAAAAAATATTCAAGACGCCAATAAATCACTGCGCTCCCATTTGGCTTAAGTCATACTTTTTTCATGATTTTCATCGTGAAGCAGATATCTCACTCCTAGTAAAAAGGGAACAGAAATTGGCTCAAAATATCTGCTTAATAGAGGGATAAATATCTGCTTCATAGAGGCATAAATATTTGCTTTATAGAAGCTATTTCATTGTTTTGATATCCAAACAACACCTAAAAAGCATTTGTACCTATATTTCTAGTAGATTTGCGCCACGAAGTGGTGCACGCCCCACCCCCTTACTTTACGCATTGCAAGCTCGTGGGGTCTGAGAGGCTTGTTAGAAACTGTTTTTAGTCTACATATATTTTGGACTTTTTCTTGGTTCTGTGGTGATAATAACTGAACAATAACTGAGGGTAAATCGAGAAGAAAATGGCAATAAAAATGACAGCACGATTCGACTAACCAAAACTGTAGAGGGGAGGGGGGCACCGATGCGTGATGCTGATATTTCAACGGCGGCAGGCGTGAGAATGCAGACTGCAGGAGATCTTTTATTAGTTTTAAAAATGCCACGCTTTTTTGCCGCAATTTCCGGCATTGCATTTTGATGGGCAAATTTGCTGGTTTAATGACATCTCTATTAAAAAAAACATGAGGGTTTCAAGTTTTTGAGAACGACGTCCCCAACACCATCTCTGGCAAGGCATGGCAAGGTAGGTCCGGGGAAATTTTGAAATCTTGACCTTGATCTGAAAGGCTATTTCCTGCAGTTTGAGGGATATATATTGCTGTCAAACAAAGCTAAGTTTATTGGCATTTCTTTTAGAAATACAAAATTAAATCCCCCCAGAACACATTATCACGAAGTCGACCACCAAAGGCGCAAGGCCGGTCACGTCAAAAGGGATCCAGGGAAATGTGCAAATCTTTACCCTCGAGCTCTGAAACGCTAGTGTATTTCTTACATTTTGAGGGCCCTAGGGGTAAATTTTGCTGGCAGACTAATCTAGAGTTTAAAAACATTTCTGTAAGTGAAAAAGGTTTTCGACGGCCATGCATAAGCCCTGCTACCTCCCATTATTTATTTTCACTATGTCCAGTGCTGACATCGGGCGATCCCTTGTTCCCTTGTGGATGTCCAGAAAAATTTTGAAATCTTGACCCTCTGAAACACTTCTTGGATTTTAAGGGACATTTTGCTGATAGACCAAGCTAATTTATTTCCTTGGCCCTCCCCCCAGGCCCTTTTGCTAGGCCCTCTCCCTGGCTCAATATTTTTTTGCTCGGCCCTCCCCCCCCCCCCTAGCGACTGGCCCACCCCCCTCGCTAAATGCCGTAGGGTCCTCAAAATCTCTTAAAGGTTTTTCTGCAAGCTACTACAGTCCTCCTTTTGCACTACCGGTAGGTATAACTTTATATCATCCGCAAAGAGTTTGAGTTTACTCTTCACAATTTTAATCAGGTCGTTTATGGAGTACTAAACCCAGAATGATCCCCTGGGGCACTCTGTTCGTTACGTTGGCCCATTTGGATCTTTTGCCGTTAGCACAATCTCTTTGCCTTCTTTCTGACAGAAAAAAATTCAATCCAACTGACAAGGTTACCTCTGATCCTAGGGCTGGATACCTTTTGGCTTGATCAGGTTCGAGTCCATGTCCAAGTCCAGGTCCGAGTCCAGAGGTTTAGGTTCAGGTCCTGAACCTGATCCTCTATAGTTGATATCTTACTTTGTAATCTTATGTTAAATAAAGTTTATTAAACCGATGTTCAGATTAGTGTACTTTTTATGCCTTTTTGTCAGTGACTAACAAGCAGAGAGGAGATTGAAAGCAGTTTTATATTTATTTGGAGAACATGCTGCACATAATTCACTGCAAACTTTGCTTTTTTTATGCTTTGGCATAATTTGCAGCCAATCACGTTGCAGAAAATCAAACAACGCCATCTAGACGCCATCTAGACGAGACTTGAGGCGAGAACTGGCGAGAACCCGCGTCTAAATCCAAGATTGCGGCCTGTGTGTTTTCGCCGAGCGCTAAAATTTCTTCCTGCAAGACCACACAAATCGCCTCAAAGCTGGAAAAATGGATTGAATACACGTGCAGAAGAAGAAAGAAATGTTGTTTGTCCCATGGTAATTTTTTCTGGGCGCAGATTCTTCAGTTTGGATGAAAATTTACCAGAATAATTGAGGAATTTTCCACTTGATTCTGGTACGTCGGTCGGCCTCATGCCGTGGTAAAATTTGATGTTTTTTCGTAGCACATTGTCATTGTTGACCAGAACTGGAGCTAACAGGTACACAAGGGATGAATATGAATTTATTGTAGGCTAAGTTAGTTTGATTTATGGCTATTTTACCATTCCATGGCCGGAGTACTACTAGGATTTCTAAGTACAATATCTTGTTTCCAAAATCATATCCATTTCTTGAAATTGTTCATCCTTCCGGTCCAAAAAAACGGTTCATGCAGGGATAAACAAGTCCACTAGCCCTATTGTCCAGGGCAAGTGAAAGTGCTATTCGCGCAAGTGCATGTCCTACCCCACTTGTCCGATCGGGCAAGTAAGATTTTTCCATTGATTTTAGTGCAATTTTTATATACTTTTTACAGTCATGACATCAAGCAATTGTCTACAGAGAATTCCATTGCTGGAAGTGAAAATGCATATACTAATAACAGTGACATTTGAATTTTGGGCAAGTGAAAAATTGGTTCGGGCAAGTACATTTTTTATGTGCTTGCCCGATAGGACAAGTGGATTTTAGAAAACTTGTTCAACCCTGTGACCCAAAACTTCCTAGCGGTACTCGTATAATAAACATATCTGTCGATCTCGCTATAAAGGCACAAACTAAATGTTGTTACTGGGAGAAAATAAGACGCCACACTGATGTTTTGAAGCATAGTTATGTTTGCGGAAGCAGCAAACATATAGTTTTCCTGCAGATATTCTACCAAAACGCAGGAAAAGCTGGGGCTGTACCAAGCTCTCTACGTTTCCAGCTTTTTGATTGGCCATAAAAGGGGTTATCTCGGGGATACGTCACATGTGAACCTATCAGCAAGACGCTTGCTCAAACCGGGATCCAATGAAAACACAGATGACAAAGCCTTTGGCTGTGAAATACAGCTTTTCGATTGGCCGACACTCTATCCTTGTCATCGAATAAACCAATGAACGCACAGGATTGAAACCGGCCGGGCCACTTTGAGCAACATAACGTTTTAAGGTAAAAAATCGGTGCGGAATCATGTCAAACCACGCTGAAGGGCGCAGGATCGAGTCCCGCAAGGTCACTCTTTTTTATTCCCTATTTTAGATATGTATCTTGTAGTTACAACGTTTTCATCTTACGAACAGGGCATCGTTCGTTTTACACGCCTTTTTCAATTTTTTTCTTGCACTCAAAAGACGTGCGGGGCATTACGGTCGGTCGGACGGTCCGTGTGGGGAGGGGGGCTTGCCAACGCCTCGTTGCCTTTCTACTAGTTGTTTCTTTTCTTGCGATTTTTCCTTTCTTTTCCCTTCGCAAACATCCTGCATTTTTTTCAAAAATGTTGCCTTTCTAGTTTTTATTTAAACAACTTTGACAGTCGTAATAATCAAAACACGTTGGTCAGAAAACGTCATACTAGAACATGATGCACGGGAAATTTCCGGCCATGTTTCAATCGCGCTATCAGCAGCAAACGGAAGAATCATTCGTTAACATGAGAATTATTGGACGTAAAAACAACAATTATAACTTTGCTTCCCTTGCAATATGAGTTTCAAGGCTGCAAATTCTCCAAAACGGCAGGAATTCGTCGGTAAAAACAGCTCCAAACTTGATCCTAACCGATTGAAACATGGCCGCCATAGCGCACGCGGTGACAGTAAAACTAGCAACTTATTGCACAGCAGATTCGGATCTTTAAAATGATGCCATAAACACATAAACAAGATCATATTTTGGGTTGATGATGGTTACAGAAGGCCATTTATATTGTGTTGATTTACGTAAGATTTTCTCAATATAGCTTTTTCTTATGTCAAAATACAACTTGTTACTGTAACATATCAGTATGCAGCCAGAAATGTTGAGCTACTTTTACAGATGAGCTCTAACAAAAACTTTGTATTTAGGGTATTTTAGCACTAGAACACAGCCTGGCATTTCTTTAATAACCAAACTGTTTTATTTGGGGTACGGGGATATGTCTAAAGAAAATATGACTAAATATTAGCAGCTGTTTAATTATCTTATTATGTTAGTAACTATAATCAATATAGCATATTGGAACTGAAATATAGCATTACAACAATTTCATTGATATCTGGCTTCAAGTTCCAAGTAGAAAATTTATCATGTAAATTTTCATTTGTTGAATTTGAAAGCACTGTTGGCCTTCGGCTAGGGGTCCTAGCGGGGAACCTATGCCCAATCTTTTCAACTTCAGGGATACTATGAATTTGTTTTATACAATGTGCTACCTTTTAATACAACATGGTGAAAAGATTCGAACAAGATATCTATAGTTATTATTGAATATTCTGTTCAATATTTATAGAGTCCATTCCAAGTCACCGTGCGGATGTTTAATTTGTTGCCATTGTTTAGAATTGATTTTAAAGTTTTGTAATTATATGTCAAGGACATTTGATACTTTAGAAATATTTTTAACACAAAGTGTTTTAACTTTATAAATATTTCCCCGGTCCTGTAAAACTTTGGAAATATTCATGATGTGGAATTGAATACTTCTAATGGTTTCTAATTAATGGTAACAGCTTTCTACCATTATTTACCATTTTCTACCATTTTTTGTAACATTTTGTAAATGGGTCAGTGGGCTGGGAAGATAATAATTCACACATCCTTGCTAAGTATGGTTGGGTGACATGCAACAATAGTCCACCACAAAGGACCCACCAGTGAAATCTAAAAATATGCAGAGGCAACAATAGGGCTTAGTTTTATGGGGGCAATAAACTAATTTAACCATTTGGCAAAGTTTACAAATATTTGTAAATATTTGTAAATGT
Source organism: Branchiostoma floridae (assembly GCF_000003815.2). Lineage (NCBI taxonomy): Eukaryota > Metazoa > Chordata > Leptocardii > Amphioxiformes > Branchiostomatidae > Branchiostoma > Branchiostoma floridae. Next base: position 20,349,461 of record NC_049985.1, on the reverse strand, counting down.
GAAAGAATCACAGAGGTTTCACAATTATTCTAAATAAAGATATTTTTGTACAGTTACTCTCAAAATGTTCTAAAATATTGAAAGGACTTCAAATAGATAAATATTTTCCTTGTCAATTTTTGGAAAAAAAAGTTAATTATTTTGGCTTAGATATTCTTTTATTCAAAATAATTCAAACTTATTACAAATATCACCTAAAAACCCTCATGGTGTCTTGGAATGGACTCTACAATTAACTGAAATGGTCTTCAGGGATGAATAAATAAAAAGACCCTACCTGCTTATTTAGTTATTATCTTCTTTCCCTTGGACAGAAGTAGTATGGACACATTTGGTATTTTTCCGGGGGGGTACTTTTATTCCAAGTGGTACTTTTATTAGATTTCGAAGATTTTCCGGGGGTACTTTTATTCTAGGGGGTACTTCTATTTGAGAGGTGAGAGTATGGCTTCTCTTATCAAACCCTCCAGAACTTTTCCTACAGCTGAGGTCAAGCTAACCGATTGGTTGTTTCCGGGTGTTTTCTTGCAACCTAAAATGTTGTGAATCAGCGGTTTTCCAATCATTGGTGAGTTTACCTTCTTGTAAGACAAAGAAGGTTTTCCCCTGGTGCAAACTTTAAACAGACGCCACACATCTTCTCACCTTCTTTATCTTGCGCCACACCTTCAAAAGCACATTTGTGATTTGGGCCCGAGCTCGGCCGCGGCCCCAATGTCAACGTTATACTGAACCTACCTGTTTATCATCTTCTCTCCCTTGGACTGAAGTAGCACGAAGTTGGACATTCATGAAAATGCCTGACTACAATTCCTGGATTCTTGCAAATTTCATGAAACTATACTGTTAAAGGCTAACTCCTGAGATGTTGCCCAAGTTCTTGCTTGTTCATACTTGAATGGTCATCTGGTGTACTCATCGCTTTTATGTAGCATTGCCACCTGTTAAACCACATCAGAACTGCAGATGATAAGCATTCTTGAAACTGTGGTATTAAGTGCTGTGACTGTGAGGTCACATGCTTTTTACATGTTGAACCTATCTGTCCATAAGAATTATTGCTGTAACTTTTCACCAAAATGAACAGTGGCTGCTTG
>NC_049985.1:20310254-20345419 GCF_000003815.2 Branchiostoma floridae | reverse complement strand
CCGTTATCGTGGCAGGAAAACTGATCCCGATGAACTCCAACTTGGAGCTGGACAAGTCGGCGCTGTCAGACAGCTGTAACAGCCTACTGGACTCCAACAAAAACGATCAAACCCTGTCACTGGAGGAGGGAGGGGAGGACAAAGGGAAGGAAGAGAAGAAGGAGGGCAGTCCCAGTCACAGGGCTCTGTGTAACCAGCCCAGTGCCACCAGTCTGCCTGAACCTGCCCTCATGAGGCCTGACAGCTGTAATGAGGACAGTCTGGATCTACCACTTCCAGGCAGCAGGTCAGATATGCCATTTTTGGTGACACCTCAGGGACAGAGCCTTTTATTACCTTTGTTATATTTTAGGTAGAGTCTGTGGGTTTGTGTGTAGAAAAACAGCATAAGTCGAGAACGCCTAAACGGATTGTATTGATATTTGGTATTTGGGTAGTTCTTGATGAGACCATTCTTTCTTAACATAGCTTGCGTATTCCTGTCATTTGGACGGAAAGGTAATGAACTAATTTTGATCATGCAAATTAGAATCTTATTTGCATATTTAATGACAAACAATTGAAACACCAGTTATAAACTTAAGGTTAAAATCATTTGGCAAAGGTATGCGTTCTTGGAACTCTAGTTAGCTACTGTCTTATTTGCATTTTTTGTGTTGAATATTATGATATCCTAAAATGTGTCTTAAATAAAAAAACAAATAGCAAGAGTTGGTATCATTCTGATCATGTCACAGGGTTCTAGCTAGTGCATTTAAGCGCAATTGGCCACTACGCTATAAGTTGTAACCACCATGCTAAATTGAAGACCATTATGCTTATTTCTAACTTGAGTATTAGTACTGTGCTTTCAATTACCTGTTGAACAATCAATGTCTCAACAATGAAAAATAATGATATGCTGAAAACTGACCAAAAAATCCTTCAAATTACATGTGGTGTTAACAGAGTGCCAACTTTTTACTCTACATTTTCAAAATTTCAGTATGGAAGGGCCAAGACCACCCCCCCTTCCACCCCCCCTCCTGATTGTTCGCATCACTACTATGCCATTACCATTACGCTGCAATAAAATCCTGGCTAGAACCCTGCATGGTAAAGGTATGAAGCGGAAAAACTAATGGGATGCCCTATCTTAAGACACTTCTTAGGTTCGCAGCTCACTGTGCTCCATTGCTAGAAAATGGTTTGGTCTTGAAATGAAATTTCATGGTACACTATATAGGCTGCCCTAACTTGAGACGCTTTTGTGTTTTTGCTGTCTACAGAAGTTGGTGATGGAAGTGCATGTGTGGAAACAAAAAAAATTGGATTCTAGCTCGGTGTTTTCTTTAACAAACATTCAGAGACCCAGAAACTATTCATGGATTCACAGACTCAATTTGTAGAGTTTTGTAAAGCTTCATTTTAGAGTACACAATTTATGTCATCTTTTTGGTGCCACTGTCATCATTGTTGAGATACTCTTTTAATATGTCAAGTATATTTTAATGCAAAGGCACATGACAGCTGTATGCATGGACTGGGTTTAGTGCCTTTCCAATCAGCAAAATCAGTGGCTACACACACACACTTTATCTGTGCATAATGAAGTCAGTAAAAAAAACGTCTAAAGTTAGGGCATCCCTATTATTCAATTCCAGCCGAAATAATCCAATGTATATTGAGATTTTGATGGTATGGCTTAAAATGCATTGTAGAGGTTTTCTATGCTTAGTAGTTTATACTGCAAATAGTATTATACATTTGCAGAAATACCATTTTCCAATTATAAGAAAATATGTTACAGAAAAGTCAGTATATTGCATGAACATAATTTACTTCATGTTAAATGACTAAATGGCTTAGTAATCTATTATCTCATCAATATAGTAGAAGTAGGTTCTTTAAAAGTAACAGAACTGTGCATGTACCCTTATTTCTAGAGATGCTCATGTTACATTATTGATTCATACAAGACACTTACAAATCCCCATGACTGCTCGATATTTGCAGTCACAGAGTTCCCAGCTGCTTGCTTAATGTTCAAGCTTTTGGGGTTCCAGAGATACTGTATTAACACCACAATCACATGCATGAACCCCACGTGCCATTGCAGGAATGGTGCGAGTCTGCATGGGGAAGACACAATGTGCGTTGCGGCCACATGTCACACAGAAGACGAGCAGATCTGGCTGCCTTTACTTGATCACAGAAATTTGACTCCGTATGTGTACCACCCAGATTGTTGAGTGTGTAGGTCCACTAATCTAACACAAACAGTCTTATGATCTGTATCTTTTCTTCACTTTCCCTTCCAAGTGATCCTCCTGCTGTGATCGTGCTGGTAGATTGTGATTGTTAGATGGATTTTGCTGTGCCTGCTGTATTGTCGTGTTGTCATCCATATTGTGGAGAATCTGATGTAGCAGAGAACCTTATTTGCAGTCCAGTAACTGCACATACTGTCAAGGAAAAGGCTGAAAACTCTATACGTACATATTCATTTTGGCATCAGCGAGAAAACTCGGACTTGGTGCAGGTGAACTGCTTGAACTGACGATGATCACAAAATTTTCTCTGGACAGAGCATTCAGAAAAGATATTTTTTACCTGCCTCTTTTATTACATTTTGTATGTTTTGGTTTTCCAGTGTGCTGCCCCTTTTTCTCTTATGGGTCTGAAATCCTCTACATCTGTCAAGAATTTTCAATTTTCTACTTTGTCTTTTAATACGAATTTTGCTGTTCTGTTTACTTATTTATAAGATTTTGGGATTTCCCCCTTCTGTCTAATATGAAATAACAACAATAGAACCTTTTTCAAGGAGGTCTTATTAATGGAGACCCTCAGCAAAGTGGGCATTGACTGTCCGACAAGGGTGAGTCAAAAAGTAATGCTCTTGGCTCATTTTTTGGTCAAATATGTTGTAATTTGGTAAATATAAACCAAACTAAATTGCAAACCGTCCCAACAGTTCCAGCCCCCCAGAAGCTTGATGTCAAACACGTTGACGGATATTTGATAGCAGTGGTCCTCCAAGTGATATGCAGGCGCGGCCACCCACTCGTGAAGATGATATCTGGCTTTGATTTCCATTTTTCAGTTTATGCATCTGCATGGAAAATTTTTTGGGTGGCACCAAGAAAAGAGTGTGAAGACATTATTCTCAGCAGTTTTCCTACCAATGTATTTGGTGACTGTTTTTCAATGTCACAACAAGTGAGAAGCTAAGGAACATTTTCAGACCAAATGCAACTCTGTGAAGTGCAGGAATCCTGGATTCACCACAAAACAACTCATCTAAAGTTTGACAGGCATTGCCGTATTCCTTGTTATAAAGGACACACCCCAATTCAAGTGTGCAATCCCAATTTGGGACTCATCACAAACCTTTTTATTTTGCACATTAAAAAATGATAACATACAGAATATTATAGAAAACAACAGAACGTGCAAGGGGGGAGAAAAAAGCCATGTGGCTTATACAAACTCTTCCCCTGTCAAAATTTACAAATCATAGTACAATTAAATGGATATGAAGATTATACATCAAACAATAATAAACCAAGTAAAAATAATATAAGTCAGTGATCATCATAACGTTACAATTGATCTTATCATCAAAAACTGGAATTAGACAAAACTAAACATGATCTACAGATCATAAAGAAATTAGTCAAAATCATACAATTAATCTGCTAGCAAAAACCAAATGAAAACAAATACATGGTTCTGATTGTGGGGATAATCTTGATCATTCTCGTCAACGTCAAGCCCTAATGGTAGGACAAAGTATGTAGTACTTGTTTATTGTAATATTGGCACTGATGGTAAAGGTGCTTGGAAGCTAGGCTCTAACGTCTGTTTGTGGACATCTGGTTGGGGTGATTTCTGAAATTATTACATCGATAAAAATGCATTATGCAGCTGTGTGCAGAGGACATGCCAGTCTACATACGAATGCGGCAAAGGGAACATACAGATGATGTGAACACTCATCACATTGTACAAAACAAAACTCTGTCGCCGGAGGTTACCCCCCGGTCACAGAGCAAAAATGCATTTCAGTCGTAATGAAACATTGTGCCCCAGCATTCTTCCTGGGTTTCGATCAGGATGGAAGTGTGCTGAAAGCGACATGGGTTTCCGTATGTATATGATTTAGCGTTTTACTCGTCAAAACAAAAACAAAACTCCCACTATATGAAGAACCCTGCAACATTTTCAAATATGCTGCAAATTGAGTTGGGCAATTCTCACTCTTTTTTTTAAAATCGTTGTGTCATAATGTCTTTATTAATACATGTATCAGTAATAGCTCTGATACTGAATGATGTACATATGCTGTATTTCTTGTTATAAAGCATGCCCTTTTCTACATCTGAACTTCAAATTTGGTAGCCTGGGTACCATCCGGATAGTAGTTAGCTCCTATGTTCGCTTCTGGAAACACAGAGAAGTGACTGTAATAGTGTATAATGAATGTCAGAGCTAGAAGCGACTGTATATAGTATATAATGAACGCCTGAGCGAACTGCTTTCCGGATGGTACCCAGGCTACAAATTTGGTGCTTAAGACTAGTAGGTCAAAACCAAAGTCCAATTGCGCACTTTAATGAGTTTTTTCTCGAGAAAAATCATGGTAACATTTTCCTTAAAGATTTTGTGGCTGAACATTACTCTCACCTCTCAAATAAACGTACCGGTACGTTTTTTTTTTTCCGCCTCAAAATCCACTCGGTACGTCCTTATTTTAGACGGTACGTTTATTTTTTTTTCAAATTGGGGCTTTCTTTACTAACCAGGGACCCAGAAATATGATAAATGTGGGTTTTCTGCCCATATTTTCGCGGTATTTTTGCTCATAATTCACTATTTTTAGGACGTGGCGCGGATTTCCTGCCGCTATGAGCCAAATATCCTAACGTTAGCGGTTTGGAGCCGCGGTACTCGTAACATATCGGTCGATCTCGCTATAACGCTACAAAGTAAATGATGTTATTGGGGGAAAATAAGACCCCAAACTGACGTTTCGAAACACAATTTTTATTTAAACAACTTTGACAAACTCTGTTTACATCGTAAACCAAAACAATTTGATCAGAAAACGTCATACCAGCACATGGTGCACGGGGAATTTCCGGCCGTGTTTCAAGCGCGCTATCGGCAACGAACGGAAGAATCATTCGTTCACATAAGAACTGTTGGACGTAAAAACAACAACTAGAACTTTGGCTCCCTCGTGATATGAGTTTTGAGGCCGCAAATTCTCCAAAACGGTAGAAATTCGCCGGTAAAAACAGCTCGAAACTTGATCGAAACAGCCACCATTTTAACTCGCGGTGACAGTAAAACTAGCACCTTGTTGCGTGGGCGGAAGATTCGGATCATTAAAATCATGCCATAAACGCGTAAAATTACGGTAAAAATCATTTTATTTCGGGGTAACGATGGACATAGAAGGCCACTTATGAAGGCCACTTAAGTGTTGATTTTCAGAAATAACCGTAAGATTTTATCAATTTAGCTGTTTCTAGTGTCACCAGTTAATCTGTAACATGTTAGTATGTGCAGCATGTTTAGTGTTTACTATGGGCCGAACCGCGGGAAATCGGCATCCGAAAAAACTTTGTTTTCGGCACTTTTGAATAGGAGTTTATGGACAAAACAGTATTTTGTTAATTTTGGGGGTGTTCATATGTGTTTTAATATGGGGGGTTTTAATGTGGGGGTAATTGTCGAAAGAAAATTTGGTTGAGTACAGCTATCTAATGATTTTTATTATATGTCTGAAACTATATTAAAGTAGCAATTTTCTTTGGTCATTTGCTTCAAGTTCCAAGTAGAAAATGCCTATGTATCATGTACATTTTCACTTGTTGAATTTGAAAGCACCGTTGCCCCCGGTAATTAGGGGTCATAGCGGGGAACCTATGCCCAATTTTTCAAGAAAATAATCAATTTTTTTATTACAAAATGGTGAAAAGATGATAATTCAAACAAGATATCTGTAGTTATTCTGTTCATTGTTAATACAATTAACTGATATGGTACTCAGGGATTGATAAATGAAAAGGACCTACCTGCTTATTATCTTGACTTGCCTTGGACAGAAGTATGGACGCAGTTTACATGTCAATTTGATATTTTTCCGGGAGGTACAGTACTTATATTCCAAGGGGTACTTTTATTAGGTTTCAAAGATTTTTCCGGGGGGTACTTTTATTCCAGGGGGTACTTCTATTTGAGAGGTGAGAGTAGGTGTGACATAACAAAAACATCAAAGGGTGCAGCGCTGCTTAAGGGTATGTTCGGTGCAGCCGCTGCCAAAAAAGAGGTGCTTGCTTCATTGTGTTTTTTCTGCCGACTATCTCAGCTCGCATGAAATTGTTTGCAACGAGTTCCAAATCGGGGGTGCGCACTTTATTACAAGAAATATGGTACGTAATGAAAGTATCTGTAACATCATGCAGCGCTGCCTTGGATAGTAATACACATGTATGTAGAAGTGGTCCGGAAAAGCCTCTGCCTTAAAGCTCATTCATTGTCAATTCTAATTTTTCAATTACGACAAGAACAAGATAATTTTGAGAGGCATCGAAGGAAGAACAACAATAACCACATAATACTACAGTACTACTTGCAAAAATGTTGAATGTGTCTTGGCAAGGTTTTATATGGAACAATCAACAGTTTTCAATTATGATTAGATCATAATACTTAACTTGAAAGTTCATCTGCGTTAGTAGAAGTCATTATTGAACTAGTTAAATTGTAATTTTCAACACAAAAATTGGACTCCAGTCTTTGTCAAGGAATGAACAATATACTGCTGTCGTGATGTCACATTTTGCAGATAGAACGCATGACTCAGTAAGTAGTGGATCAGAGGTTGCAGGAAGTCTATTGCGCCCACCGTCTCTGTTCAGAGATGGTTGTAAAGCTGGGCTTCTTTGATCCCTGTAGCAAAAAAGTCTGGCTCTATGTCCAAGATTTCTACTAAAGTTTGTTCAGTGAGACCCAATGACCTTGTGATTCTATGTGAATTGTTAATTCCTTGACAAGACTGGTGCTGTTCAGTCAATTTTTGTGTTGGAAATTACAGTTTAACTAGTTCAATAGATCATAATACAATGTACTTTGAGTTTAAATAGATTTGGCACTTCTAGATGGTCAAGAGTAACATTTTCAGGAGTCGAGCTGAACATCTCTTGTTGGATTTTGGGCGGACAACGATTTAACATTTCCCATTTTTGTTCTTTAGGGACAGCATCCACTCCCTACCAGTCACTGGTTCCTATGGCAACAGGCTGTACCCACCCGGCATGGGCAGTGGTAGCAGGAAGTCCAGTCTACGTACACAGATGGTTACAAACCGGATAGAACAACAGGTAAGGCTACAACATGTACACAGACCCAGTGGTAACACAAAATTGTTTCTACCATTGTGATTAGATAGCCTCTGTAAGCACTGCAAACTTTAGATAGTACTTTGCATGCCATGAAGTCCCTTGTACTGGATTTACCATATTACATTACCATTAAACACTTTCAACAGGTAAAGAAAAAGTAAAATGTACATGTGTAAACATAGGGATATGTTTATCTTAGGTTGTGATACTGTTGAAATCTGTATATTTTCAATTATAAATAGTTGACTTCACAGTTCCAGTACTTGACACTTCAGTTTGCAGCTTGCTGTTTGCCTTCATTTTTTTCTTAAATGTCAGAAAACCTGATTATAATGGTCCTAAAACTGAAAAGAAATTTCAAAGCAACTACATTATGATGTAATTATGTATGTGATAGTACTATTTTGAACCTGTAAAAATTAATAGAATACATGTACACCAAATAGGTTGTAGAATTGATGAGAAGTAATGAATCAGAAGGTTTGGATCTATGCTTTGTTTGATAGATGACGGGGAAGTCACCATCCCAGGAGAATGGTCAACCGTCCAGTGGCATCAGTGACCAGCAGTTCAGCTCAAGCCAGCAGTCTGTGGCTTCAATGGTGGCCGAGCGCCAGAGGGAGAGCAGCTGTGCACTGTTCATCGACCAGGTCATCTCGCCACTCAACCAAACATTGACACAGTTTCACCAAATTCGAGAGCGAACGGACAAGAACCTCATCGAGAACATCCGCAGTGATCCGTACATGTCAGATTACTTCTTCAAACCGCCTATCAACATGTTCTCTCTCAACTTCCTGGACCCAGAATTGGAAATGCGATTCCGCGATCACTACGCCGCAGAGATGGAGGATGAAGGTAACAATCCAAACGCTGTTCAAACCTGTGCCCTCCCACGATTTAACATGTTCCTGGACGTCGTGGTTTCATTTGTTGTATTCACCATGATTTCCATTGGCTGCTTCCTGTTGTTCCATCCCCCCAATGTCGCGTGGATAGTGGTGTTCATCCTGGCAGCCATTATCAAAGTGGTGACTCTGGTGGCATACACCCGAGAGGCCTTCTACATGGGGTACCTTTCGGAATGCTCCCAGCAGATGTCACAGTTCTTCTCGCGGTGGGTTTCACGGCAGCTGTATGGAGCCATTCTCATCAGTCTTCCAGTGGCAGCAGTTTACTGCAACATGGTCTGCAAGCTCGAGCCAGGTCTGCAGTACTATCTCATGTCTGTGGCCCTCCTGCACTATACCAACTTTACCCAGCTTAGCTCCTGGATGAAAACAGCTCTGGTTCTGATTGTGGGGATAATCTTGATCATCCTTGTCAACGTCAACATTGACGTCTGCATGGACGGACTGGATAACATCATCCCCACCGTAATGGCCAACACCACAGAGACCCCCTCCCCCACAGCCTCAAGAGTCTTCTTTGAATATGAGATAATCATCGATGTGGGGTTGTTAATCATCCTCATCATCTTCTTGAACCGCGAGTTTGAAGTCAGCAACAAGTTGACCTACCACGGGAAAATCGGCGCTGACACTGACAGAAAACGAAGCCAGATAGAAAAGGAGCAGGCTGATTGGCTGCTTGGAAACATCCTGCCCACCCATGTGGCCGACACCCTGAAGGTGACCCAGAAGTATTCACAGAACCATTCATCTGTCGCTGTTATCTTTGCCACCATCGTGAACTTTAACGACTTCTATGAGGAAAGCTTCGAAGGTGGGAAGGAATGTATCCGTGTCTTAAATGAAATCTTCAGTGACTTTGACGACCTTTTGCAGAAGGAAGAATATGCCAGGCACATTGAGAAAATTAAGACAATTGGCAGCACCTTTATGGCTGCATCGGGACTCAGTCCAGAGAGTCAGAAGGATCGGGAGAACCCTGACAAACACCTCATCGTTCTCATGGATTTTGCCCTGGACATGCAGAAGGTCATCAACAAGTTCAATGAGGACATGCTGGGCTTCCATTTCATCCTGAGGATAGGTTACAACCACGGGCTACTAACGGCCGGGGTCATCGGCACGACCAAGCTGCTCTATGACATCTGGGGCCTCACCGTCAACGTAGCAAGCCGAATGGACAGCACAGGAATCAACGGCCGCATCCAGGTCAGCGAACAGTCCGCCAAGGTCATGCAGAAGTACTACGAGTTTGAACCCAGGCATGATGTCTCCGTGAAGGGAATTGGCAACATGATGACGTACCTGCTGGTGAAAAAACACGATAGTGTCCAATGTTGAGGGGACAACTCAGCCAGCCTCAGATTATCAGTGGAGTAAGTCATTAATAGATCATGTAGAAGTGCCTTTTACATTGGAAAATATATAATTACTAACTAAACTTTCCGTTAGCTTGGTGATTGAGTCCCTGCTGCAGGTGTCATACATTGGTGATTGTGGTTTTCTTGTCTACTTGTATGGGAATGGTATAGATGGTGCTGTATGTACAAAATAGCCTGCACTAGGGGTGGGTACCGGTACAGAAAATTCAGGTCCAGGTCCGGTTCAGGTCCAAAGGATCAGGTCCAGGTCCAGACCTGAACCTGGACCTGATTCAGTATGACTCATACCAATGGTCCATTTCACTACAAAGAAATCTGTTTGGTGGAGTATTCGACTCAAAATGGCGTTTTAAAATCCAACAACACAAACTGCACCTGTACGATTGACTGTAAAACTTGGTAGAAATGACTATAAAATCTTCTCTACTTCACTTTTGTTATTTTCTTCCACCTGCAAGCATGAAAACGTGTAAATGCCTGATCATATAATCAGTTCATTTTCCAATCGGTCCAACATCTGGTCCACCTATTTTTTTCAGGTCCGGTTTTCCTGGACCAGTCCAATAAGAAAAAATGGTTTTGTACTGGTACGCTGTACCGATACCCAGCCCTAGCCTGCACCTTCAACTTTGATGTGTTGACAATCATTCATAAGATGATCTGCTAATAATCTTCACCTTAGCCACATATCTGCATATTATTAACTGCAAAACACTGCTTGTTAGAGATAGTGCATTAAGTACAGCTGACCAAAAAGGTTCAGTGTTTTTGGTTGATGTTTGCTAGTCAGTGTTCCTAACTAGCAACCTTGTAGCAAATGTCCAGGTACAAAAAACTATTATTAAGTAGTACCTAATAGCTATTTTTTAAGGCAGCACTCTATGAATGACTATCTGTGCTTGGACACTTACAGAGGAGGGGGTTCGATGCACCATACACATGTATATAATACTATATATTTTCTAAAAGCAGTAATAGTCAAGGTTTGGGTGTAGGAAAAGTACTAGTAGTTGATTCTGCTCACTCTCTGTTAGCAAATGTTTATTGGCCAGTTCTTTGCACAGTAAATTGATTGAGTTTTGGTGTGTGCAAATAGCAAAAGAATGATCTATATAGGATACTGATGAAAAGTTTAAGCCATGCCTGACTTTGACCTTGGAAAACCTCAAGTCTTTTGAGGATGAACTGAACTTTTGTGTACTAAATGTTGACATACGTTGAGCCAACCTTAGAGTATTTAAAGTCCTGGAAAACATGCTGGACATGTGCAAAATAGGATGTTGGAAGGTTTCCACCAGCTTTTGACGCAAGCTGGGAAGTCTCAGCATCTTTTTTCATTCCAACCAAGTTGATTCTATAGATAATTATTGCAGTGTCTGTCTTGGAATGACATTATGTCATACTGTTTTCCTTTTTCAAGCACCAGGTTCTTTCAAAATGCGTGCATGTGTATGATAGATTTTGGCCTTTCAACTTAAATTACACAGAAGTAGTTAGCCTAATTTGTTGGTTTAGCTGTTAAAAGTAAAGCTTGAGATGAATTAGGTCTGGACACCCAGTTGCAAGTGAAAAATTGCTTTTACCCCTTTGAGCCTTTGCAAAATGCACAAAGCCTACTGGGGTGTACATAGTGCAGCCACATCATTCTAAATCTAATGACTTATAACTTCAGGGCTCGAAATACACTTTTGGGTGAGCTTGCACTGGTGCAAGTTGAGCCAAAACTTGCACAAAAAGAAAATTACTTGCACAGCCATAAGTAGTGGGCTATAGGGGATACATAAAGACCACATGTTTGGATTTTTTCTGTACCACATTTTATTGTTGGTTTTAGATTGTACAAAGCGTTTAATAAAGAGGTGACTTTAGGCTCAGTTAAAGACAATTCAATGTCTACAACTAGATATGTCAGAGATTTGTTCCGAATGCCTCAAGTGACATCCATCACTATTCTTTTCCATCACTAAAATAATGAAGTGGAACAACTTAATTAAGATATAAATCCTATGCAAATCATGTTTGGATATTTTATATGATAAGATAACACCTAAGGAACTGTAGAGATGGAATTGTCTTTTAATATTGTTACCTAGATGTCCAACCTCAATGAACAAATTTAGGCTTGTTTTTTTTTTTAATTCAGGGTTATTTTCTTTTACCTTTCAAGGACAGACAATATTTTTGGTGTGTGTGAGCTTTCTCTAATGTCAGGTAACAGTGGATAAAAGCAACTTGCTCTGGTGGAAGTTTAGTCTGAAAGGACTTACACCACATGCACAACCTTGTATATGCAGGTGGTATTTCGAGCCCTGTAACTTTCAGCTTGGAACTGTGTAATGTAAAGATTTTTAAACTTTTACATATTTTCTATCTACATTGCAAAGGAGTCTGAGTTGCATAATGTAGAACATATAGCAGGGACATTGTGTTACTGTACCAAGCTTATGCACCTGTGGAGAACCTTTCATGAACCATGAGTTTAACTTTTTCTGCACATTATTGTTAAGACCAAAATGTGCAACCTTTTTCAATTACTGTGATGTTACTGTAGCTCTGTTGATGACAGTTGTGTTTAAACTTTTGGCTGAAATTGTTTTAGCATCTTTACATGGAAGCAACAACATTTAAGTACATTGTACAAATGTAGGGCATAGCACACTGGGTTTTGATGTGTAATTTCAATCGGTAGCATTTTTTCCATTGTGAAGATTCCAATGAATTTGTGAAATGTTGTTGCCAGACTTCAGCTGGGTAGGCGTTAGAAGACTTAAAAACTATTATGGTGCCATTTAATATTATGTTATTTTATATTATTTAATATTAGTTGATGTTTATTTTGTTCTGCACCTATTTTTTTTGCTTTTTAAAATTGGGTTGTGGTCCAGTATGTAGTGTCAAGGACATTATAACGCCCTTGGTAGTGTATACCAGGGTTCGATATAGCTGCCCAGTTGTGGTACAGACCTAGTTTCTAACTCAGGTTGAACTGGGTGCTACCTAGTTTCAGGTGGAGACTATTTATAGTGGCCCTAAAGCTGTGTAAACTGGATCTAAGTCAACATTATAACACCAGATCATGGCTCAACGTACAGAATATTGTGCTATCACACTTACTTTCAATTGTACTCTGTGATTTCATAGAACATTCACTGCAGCTAGCTTCTAGAGTTGCTTTTTTGCTGAACTGGTGTTTTGATGGATTTTCCTTCAATTGGCAAGCGCTGGTTTTCTGAAGTATTTCAATCTTTATACTAAGAACTAAAGAAGTGTGCTTATTTTGATTCCTCTTAATAATTGGAAAGTAGTCTGCAAAATGTTTTAATCAACACGAACAATATAGATCCAGGACCGCTCTGAATCCCACTCATACCTAGCGGTTCTCCAGCAACAAATAAAGAAAAACTGGTTGGATTTCAAAGTTGAAAATAAGCATATGGCTTATACTTACAGAGAAAAGCAGCAGTTGATGCATTTTCTGCAGGTTTAGTCTCCTACAATAGCTAAAAGTGAGTCAGGGAGATTCTTAATTGCACGTTGATTAATATTGAACTTCCCTTGAACTGCTCTTCCAATGGACTTACAAGGGTGTGGTCATCATAAAAACAACTCAGTCACCCATATTAAGCTGGACAACAATTAAGTTTCAATCTTGAGAGTATATATGCCTTTACCTTTGTGCCAAATTTCAACTAAGGCCATGTTGATTTGATTGTATGGATGACATGCTCTGGGAACTCCAAAACTGATGCGAGCGAGGGGATAAAAAAGAATGAAATCTAAGTGATCAGGAAGGTTGAACATAGGACTAATAACACATAGTATGGCATACCAACAGGTGTAGGGACCAGTACAGGTACAAAATGTTTTTCTTCTTCTTGGACCGATATGAAAAAAAACAGACCTGAGAAAAAATCACTGGAGCAGGTTTTGCCAACTAAAAAATGGATGCACAATGTCGGCAGGCGTTCAGGGTTTTACCGGGCCAAGACAACAAGAGCGAAGTCAAGTAGAGTTTCTACAGTCAAAGGTAGCCTTCATCGGATTACATGAAGATGGCATTTTAAAATGCCATTTTAAAATGCCAGTGAGAGTCGGATAATCCACCAAAATTCCACTAGCAAAATTGACCAATTACCTTTGTTTTGAGTATTGCCAATTCTCAAGTTTCCACAGACGTCCAAGTACAGGTCCGCACCTGATCCTCTAAACCTGAACACGACCTATAATGAATTTTCTGTACTGGTACCTACCCCCTACCAACAATAGATTTTTTTCTTTCTGTCCTTTCACGTCTTATTCTTTGACTTAACATTTATTTTGGCATTCTATAGCATTAGTTATCGGTTTACTGATCCTCTTTTTTCAATCTACGGCATATATGCTCTCGTTTTACAGGTTTGCCATGCACCTTGTTTTAACAATTGTTTTGAACATAGTTTGTACAGTTTCAGACTTCACTGGACTTAAAGAAAACATACGCAAATTTGTGTTACATTTTCTGGAGAGCAAAATTAGGTAATACCTAAAAAAATGCTTTGGTACTGACATCCTGGGCACACATTAAAGCTTTTAATTATAATTTCTAATGAGTACAATAATTATGGTATGTATATTGAGGATTTATCATGTACATTCCACCACATTTAACTAATATAGCCAATGTCAAAAGTTTTTTAGTTTGTCCCAACAGTCTGACAACCTATTTAGTATGTACAGAGATATATAATTACATATATACATATGTAATTATATATCTCATGTATGTATGTACAGCCCTCCTCACATGTGATTGGAAGTACAAAAGTCAAAGTCCTTCCCGCACCCGATGGCGCATAGGGTGGCGCCCAATTCCGTTTCAGTAGCCCTGGGCCACACACAACTTTGTGCAATCACTACTGGTGGTGTGTGTTCAACTTCCATACTCTTTCCCGAATGCTGAGTGCGAAGCAGATAAAGCAACGTACCATTTTTAGAGTCTTTCGTATGCCTCGGCCAGAGATCAAACTCATGACCTACCAAATTCAAGGCAAACACTCTACCCACTCTGCCATTACCCTGGATGAGAAGTACACACAATCACAATTTTACTGTCAAAAGAAAATTCTTTTAATCCGAAGAGAGCAAAATTACAAAAGCATGTCAAGTTAAGGCACACTGTCTATCATACTAGCACAAAATCGAAAGGTATGTTCACAAAAACGTCTCACAGCATTTGCTGCTTGTCACAGAGTGTGAAGGGCTCATGAACAGTGTGGATGTATTTTTTATCCAGATATGTTCTTCATGGATGTATTTCTTTTCAGACATAGATTCTATGTATGAAGGTGTTAATTAATTAACCATTCTCTGGCAACCAGTGATGGAGCACCATGAGTCTTAGCACATGTTAGGGCACCCCCCACCCGTCAGCACTTTTTCATTGCTTTTTAAAAAGATTTTTCTCTAGCCGATAAGTTTAACGTGTTACTAGTCAGCAAAACATGGGTATACAAAATAGGTCTGCTGGGTAAGGTAAGATTTAATAGCACAAATGTACCTGCACATATAACGTTAAGGATGTTGCTATCATGCTTATCAATGATATGATAAAGTGTGAAATCATTCAAAATAGACATATTTTCTATAATTGTTATCTGATAGTTTTTCAGTTATGGATATTATATCAGGTATTGACTTGTGTATTCACTATATACAATAATGGAATTGTATATAAACTGTGGTGTGTATATATTAGTGTTACATTTTACAGGGAACACAGTTTGGCAAGGTGAAATTTACAATAATCATACTTCATGTATTATGATACTTGGGCAAGTGGAAATGCAAATTCTGTAGTAGTACTTTCAGACAGATGAAAAATGAAAAGTTTGTTTTTGGTGTTGCTCTTAGCATAACACATATAAATGGACAGTGGTCCTTTTTGCACAATCTATGATTACTAGTATACCACTCTTGGTTGTGTCACTCAGGCATGTGTAAGAAAAGGAGTAGAAACAGCAAGACCCCCCCCCCCCCCCCAACGTTAGACAAGGGTCAGCCTTTTTACCGGAAAACACAGTTAAACACCGGAAAACACATCAAGGAGTGTATAATCTACTGAAACACAGTATGTTTTGATGAGCAAACATGACAGTCGCTATGTTTGCCACAGATAATCTCCATATGGCCCTCGAATGAAAAAATCGTCGGATAATGCAACAAAGCACTTGCGGGCCAACGGTCGCCACTCGGCGGTCATGCTTGTGTGTTTGCAGAAGACACGAATGTTAGATAGGGTCTTGATACTTTCACAACAATACAGCTGATCCCTACCGAACTTCAGTGCAAAAATCTGTTATTATTGGCATAAATATAATATATATGAATCTACTCGGATTGTGATAAGAATCTGTTTTCTGTATTTCTTAATAAAGCTTGCTTCTTCTAGCCGTCAACGTTACATAATTTTGCACAATCAGCACGTCCAGTCCGCCGGGTGGCAGCGGTGGTCCGGCCCGTAGTCTCAAGCATTTTCTGACGATTTCTTCATTCCGGCAGGGCCATATGTAGATTATTCTGTGGCAAAACATAGCGACCTGTCATGTTTACTCATCAAAACATACTGTGTGTCAGTAGATAATACACTCCTTCATGTGTTTTCCGGTGTTCAACTGTGTTTTCCTCTGTCTTCCGGTAAAAAGGCTGACCGGTTACACAACAAAGGAAAGAAAGAAATGGAGCTGGAACTGGATTTGAAACTTGACTGTACAGGTACAGGCATATCAATTTATTATGTATAGTAAGCCCCAGAATATCATACCTGTCAGATGTTGTAGAAACAACAGTCTTCCTAAACATTCCAGTTGTAATTATTCTTGACTGTACTTGACATTGTCTGGCATGCTGGTGTGCGTCATATGTATGCAAATTGTAATCACCAGAATTCCAGATTGTATACCTTATTTGCATATCATTGACCAATGACCAGTCCTGTGGAACTTTTCTAAACTGTACATATTGGACAAAACTGCATCTGTTTGCCTGTTATGCAAAGCCTTATTATGCACCTTAAACTATTTGGACTGATAAACACAGAGGTTTGTATGGAAATATGGAGTACATTGTACATTTAATTTAGACGCTGGTCCAAACAAAAATGTTCCACTGGCATTGAGAATTGTGTATAGCTGATGGCTATTTTGTGTCCTATTTCACACATTTAGCTTTCAAAAATGCATGATTCAATACATACTTGGTCTTTTGAATGTTACTTTAATATTCTGAGTGTGTTATAGATATGTATTTGGGTTGGCTATACTATGGTTAACTACAGACAGCATTTTGATATTTTTGCTGAAAAGAATTAGGCTGCTGCCATGTTGTAATAGCAGCTGTCTTATAGCAGTGTACTAAGGAGTGCCTATATAAAGATTGACAGATGCTTGTTGAAACAAATTATTGATTGTCTTTAATACTTAGTACATTGTCTGTGTGTTATAGTAAGATTGTAGTCACATAACTGTGTCCCTGCCCTGCATACTTGACATTTGATTATTGCAGACATAACATGAAAAAACACTTTGAAAAGATATGATTATTTGAATGAACAGGTCCTGTGCCATGTTTGATGTCCATTATTAGCAGTTTGTTCTAATAGATTTAGATATCGATGTTGTAATTAGTAGATTATGACTGCAGCTTTTATCACTAAAATCCCATGAAAAGAATAGAATCAAGGAATTGGAATCAGACTATTCACAGAAGAATTGGAACCAGCTGAAGGGATATGCGTTGTACTACTACGTTTTTTTCCACAAAATCTCCAGCTCTTGAAATCTCCAGCTTTATTCGCAATCCATCCATCTTAGAGGCTTTTTCTTTAGCTGCCTTTTTCAAATAAGATTATCTGTCTTTTTTCTTTTGCAGCAAAATTTAAGTGACAGACTTTTTGACACATTTATAGATGATAAGCATATACATGGTAGCTGCTACAAACATATCCAGTCCTGGAGGAAAATGCACAAAAATGAATTGGTAATGATTGCAGAAAATGTTGGTGTTATAAAGAATTATGAATCTGCAGTCTTACTGAAAATGTTGAGTACTCGAAACACTTGAAATTTTGTATCAGGCCTTGACACAGTATCAACTGCTGCATAGCATCCTGGCTACTAATAGTTTCTAGGCTGCCGCACAAAACTGCTTGTCACCAAAACTTTAGTTCTTTTGTGAGGAATAACATGAACTGCATATGCAAGTTTGGGACTTATCGGGTTTGCTAAGTATAAAGGAGTGTTAATACATTTGTCTGATCAGTAGGAAAGATTCTGAATCATTTTGGCAAGAATATGTACTTGAATTTTTGTGTGAGCTTGATCTGAGACTTGTTATATCTGCTACATACTGGTAGGTCATAATGCAAGTTTTGCAGTGTTCAACTTCAGGCATTACCATCTTGCCATATCAACTACAGAATAACTAACAGAATCTTTCTTCAGAATAATCACACTTTAAGTGTTGTGCATCGAAGCCAAAGGTAAAAGCAAAAGAGCCAAAGAACTTTGTAACATTATTGTTTCTTTGGAACAGATGTGATAACAAGAGTGCAGGGTTTAAAATCAAATACAAATGGGATATTCCATGTTCCTTAGTTACTTGATTGAATTGTGGATGCATGATATTTAATGGTTGCATATGTTAGTTATAAATAAAGACACAGTTATGCAAGTATTATACACCTGTATGTTTTTTTGTCTGAAATTGTACACAGAAGTATATAGTAACTTTAGTCTGGGGACCTCATACCTGCATAAAATATTTGGAACTTTTATGCAAATAATATCCACAGTTGATAATCTTACAGACGTAACACTACAAGCAGGGTAATTTGTATTTCCATCTGATATGATTATTTAATAGCTGTACCGTTTTATCAATGTTCTATATGAGCCACATCAGAATAAATCTCCATGATGGATCAACATTATATAACGCTGCTCTAACTCAGGTGCAACAATGCAACAAAATTATAGTGCTACCAGCGACGCAACATGAGTGTTTTGTCATTACCACTTGTAACTTTACATCTTGAGCTCACTTGTTAAACCAAGAAAGGAATAACTGCTGTATCATTATAACACTGGTTCACCTTTATCTGTGGGGTGACCTTTATCCGTTGTCTTTAAAAACAGCACATTTAGGAGTATTAAGGCTGCTGACAGTGGTTTCAAATTTGCAATATTTTCAAAATGTTCCAATTTGAAACCACCATCTGTCGACTTAATATCCCAAAATATGTTTTTTTACAAACAAGGAATATAGGTTACCCTTGGATAAAGGTGAACCAGCGTTACATGAAATTAACGTCAAGATGAAATGGCAAGTCTCTCCGCCATGGAAAAAGGTTATCACTGACATTAGAATTGACGGAGAATAATTCCAAATTTCAATGAACAAATTTTGTTTGAACCGAGAGAAAATGGTTAACAAAGATTATCTACGATTATCAGCATGTAACAGAAAGAAATGATGGTTTTGTCTTTTTCTAGACTGATGTCAATTGACACCATAAATTGCCATGGATGTTGGTGAAGTGGAGGTAAAAGCTAGCCTGGTATCCAGCCGTATTATAGCTAATTAAAAGCCAGGGGCAGCTGAATTGACACTGGACTGGCCCACATGACAAATGTCCAAATGTGAAAAAATTGCGAGCCGGTCTTGATAGTATGTCAGGCTCTCTGAAATTGTCTGGGAGTTTCTCTTAAAGCTGTGCAAATGCAAAATTCCCCTAACCAACATTGATTGACCAGTATCCTTCTTCGCAGACTTATTGGAACGCTCAGGCTTTTGTCTTATGGGGGAAGTGCTGGTTTGAAATTTCACCAAGGGCCAAGGTTCTCTAATCCTGGGAGAGGGAGTTTTCTGCTCTCCTGCCATTGGAGAACTGTAGCCCTTGTTGAAAATCGTAAATCAGCACCCTGTTAAAATTGTAAATCGGCATCCCTAGAAAAAAGAAATGCCAGGGCTGGTGGTAGTCTGCAAAGGAGGCTACATTGATGGCATACCAATACATTTACATGTATAATGCCCAAGTCTTCTTGTGTACTTCAATGCTTCATGCAAACGCATTTTGTTGAGCAGAAAGTTTTAGACTGTTCTGAATTCTCTTGCCAACATAAATTAGCCAAAAAAGTTGTAGCCACTGTGCCCTAAAACCCATCCTGAGTATAGAGCAGGCCACTAGCTATCATTCTCCCAAATCTGATCCCGCGTCATATACTCCACTCAGTCCGACTCTGCCTGCCTAATAATAACCCCATTTCCAGTGTGTCTCTAATGTCTGCAACTTAGGAAAAACATTTTTAAAAGTTGCAACTGCAAACTACTAGTTTTTAATTAATGAACTAGATAATTGTGCAAATTAGATTCCAATTTGCATCATTAATATCTAACTATAGGAAGCATCACCTAAGCTACCGGTAGAAAAAATCAGCCAACCCCTTCTTGAGTCGTTCCCAAATAAAGTCTGACACTACCAAACTGGCCCCTGCAGTTTCCAAGCAAGCTGCTAGGGGGCCCAAACCTACGCCACTTACTCTCGGGCACAAGAGCTGTCCTGTCTACCACTAAAAAATTATAGCCACAGCAAGTCCAGAATTCGAGATATCAAACCTGAAGTTCCGCTGCAGTATGGTAACAATTAGTGGCTATAAGGGGGCTTATCAAGGCCTACCAACATTCCAAATATCAATACACACAAACACACATGCACAAACACCACCAAAATATAACCTTCATTGTGAAGGTAATAAAAGACTTGGGTGTGATACCATATTTTTCTGCTTCAGTTCTAATACTCTACAATGTTTATACGGCAAAAAGGAGTCACTCAAGTAACTGGATATGATTTTGGAATCGGTCAGACGTTTCAGATAGCATCCACTATCTCTTATCAGTGAAACTGAAGTGGGAGAATTTGTCTGTTATACCCTAATTATGAATGCAAAAGAGCTGAGGACAATTTTGGGTGTCCAATAGGAAACAGGGTTGAAGGCGAAGTCATACTGAAGACGATTTCGATCGTCTTTATAACACAGGCACCAGTGTACATCTGAAAGAACCCACAGCCTAACCTCTTCTGGAGGATGCTATGCAGGGAAACTACTGTGACGAATGGGTTGTACCACACTTCTTTCAAGATGGGTGTCATTCTATCATTTTACAATACCTGAAAATACTGCTACAGTGCCTAACATCTGGCCTTACTAACTGCTGACATGTGCCAAATACAAATGTACCTATAAGGAATCTTTAATGCTAGTTCACCTATATCCGTTGGGTAACCTATATCCGTTGCTTTTTGACACAGTGTATTTGGGAATATCACGCCAAAGGACGTTAGTTTTAAATTGCAATATTTTCAGGATATTGCAGTTTAAAACTACTAACTGTCGACTTCATGTGCCTAAATACCGTTTTTAAAAAGTAATGGATATAGGTTACCCAGCGGATAAAGGTGAACGAGCGTTTTAGCTGCAAACACACAGACACAATCGCAATACCCCAGTGTGAGATGTCAACCTCCTTCACAGCTAACAAACTTAACAATTATCTCAGTGAGTACGTACACACTTAACTTGCTAATAGGCCATTTACAACTTGAATCAAACTTTCTGAGAAATAAAGTGATACATCATGTACCAAATTAACCCAGTTTATCATCTTCTCTACCCAAATAATACAATTCTTCAAAGCATGTGACGTGTTTGCATGATAATTCTCATGATAGTATCAAGAAATACTGCAGATAAATAAACTTTCCTTATTGATTATGCAAATCAGCACCTGATTTGCATAATTAACAGCATTTGATGATGTGATTCATTCCTCATTGGTATATATAATGATCTTTATTGCATATTCATGCCCCAAGGCTAAATGCACAGAAGGACCACATGGTCTTATGGATGCATTAAGGCAAAACTAAACTTATACAGTGATTTTAAACTAGGCTAGATGGAGAACTAACACACTGTGTCACAACAGGTAACATATACTATCGCTAATGGCTGCATCTACATGTAACATGTTCTTCTCTCTTTTTGAAACACATGGAGATTTATTTACATCGATATTGCGTTAATCGCATGATCGTTTGTGCATGACATCAAGTATTTCAATTAGTTTTGTTCTGACATTTTCTTATAATTATTGTCTATCTGTAACGTTAGTTCACCTTTATCCGCCTTTAACCTATATCCGTTGTGTTGCTAAACAGGGTATTACAGGGATATTAAATCGATGGACAGTTTCAAATTGTAATTAATTTTCAAGATTGCCGTTTGGAACCATCATCTTTTGACTTGGATCCCGGGGCCATGCCTGGATACATTTTTCTTAAAAAGAACTGATAAAGGTTACCCTACGGATAAAGGTGAACTAGCGTTATAGTATTCATGAATACGGATTGGCGTTCAAATTCATATAATGTACAATCTAGTAAAAAATGTGTCTCGTCTTCAAGATATAAGTGGTCACAGAATTTACATGTTCTATCATAAAGGAGTTATGGTTATGCCTGCCGGAATATTCTATATGTAACGGAGGGTCACTTATTTGAAATTACACATAGCTCTGCGATGTTCAAAGCTTGAGATTCTAAGATATGTTTCTTTTTTATATGTCTCTTTCATGTTTCTTTTTCATGTTAACCTACCTTCCAAGTATGTTATTACCTACCTACTTTAAAGGCTATAAGCTGCGCCATTTTATGGAAGCTAGACCATACGACAATTATAACTCGAGCCATCAGATTGCAATGAGTACTATTTGTGGGTTTGCGGAACACCCACCGCTGCCACCATGCCAGTTTATTTGATGAAAGTACAATTTCTTAGACACATGAGGCTACATTTTTTTAAAGTCTTGCATTTAAGGTGCAACTTTTTCAACACTCAGAAAAGATGATTACCGGTAAAGAGTTCAGGCCTCTGGAACACGTCATGTTCTTCAAGGACTCTCCTTGTTTTTTACTCTTCTGCAGATATTTACGCAAATAGGCCAACATGGAATTAATATTAGCCCATTTTTATTAGCAGGGTTTTGATCTCAGGCAAATGCAGATGAATTTCAGGCACCCTAGCTGCCTCCATTTGAACTACTGACTGTCCTATCAAACCAAGCTGCTTTTTTTTACCCCAAGGTAACAAAGCTGTGAAATCCTTTGGAAAATGCATATATATTTCTGCTTTTAAGACTTGAATAAACTTTCCAGTAGTTGAAGATAAAACTGCCATGAAAGGTCCCTTGGATTTTCTATGATAGATGAATTTCTGCATGTTTGAATTATAAAATTTTACAATGAACTTAGCCAACCCATCATTCACACTGGGTCAGCTGACGGATACCGCAAAGGGATCTGGGTATTTAAAGCTTCCCATCGTCCTTTGCTCTCACGAGCGGAAAACCCCGATGAATAACGAGTGAGAGGTCACGTGCGCCACGTGCAGAACTGACCAATTGTTAGGGCGTATTATCATCACGTGATCAAATATCCGGTCGGCCATTTTACCTTCGGCAAAGATCGTAGGCTTCGGGTCGGGCTCTCGTTGTTGCTTTTCTGACAAGCGTAAAAACTTTTCATCAACAGCCGCCATTTTGACCAATTTCTGGAGGGGAAAATCGTGGATTTCTTTCGTCCTCGGCGTTCGCTTTCTGGATCCAATCGGCTCGTGGTCCACCCGAGGAATCAAACAGCACCTATGGCTCCGATTTGGAGGGTATTTGGACCGCTAGGAAGGTAAAACGTTTGGCAGCGAAAGGCTTCCCGACGCCCGAGGAATATTGTTTTTGTGGCTGTGGAATTACGGCGATATTTTGATGATCCTGGGCCGTATCAGACCGCCTAGTCCGCCCAGAGATCATCAGAATCTGCTGAAAATCTCTCTGCTGAATGTTTGAAATCATGGGAATCAGCCAACAACCACGTTAAAGGTCTGATTTTCCCGCAACAAGTTCTAGCTGTTCTCGGACCTTGGGCGAACCCCCTCATAATGGCCGATCAACTTGTGGACGGGCCGCCGACCAAGCGGCAGAAAACGTCCTCACCAACGATCACGCCTACCGATAATAATTCAGGTAAGTTGTCCCCATCAGACTTTATTTTTTCTTGGCTTAGAAATTCCGCAAATTTTGTCGTTCTTTGTCCGGTTTTATTGAAAATTGAGCCGATCTTTGCATGTAACGTCGCCTGAACAGGTTTATAATTTGCGAGTGTGTGTGCGCAGAGGAGGGGGCCCCTCCACC
Source organism: Branchiostoma floridae (assembly GCF_000003815.2). NCBI lineage: Eukaryota > Metazoa > Chordata > Leptocardii > Amphioxiformes > Branchiostomatidae > Branchiostoma > Branchiostoma floridae. The sequence goes on along the minus strand of NC_049985.1, from coordinate 20,321,449 downwards.
GTACATGCTGTTTGTACCACGGCGATATATAACGGAAACTATCAGAGCGGCCTACCACGCATCCGTAACCCTCGTGTCTTCTTCTATTCTAGAATTTTTCGGAAAATTATTGGACCAGCTAGGTGGGGAGCTTCCAGATGAACTGGACACGACGTCAGGAACCGACGGGCTTGCCAATATCAACGGGACTGCGGGAAACGATGCGGGACCGCACCAACAGCCGCCGCCGCCCCAACAAGCGGCACAGCCCGCCAACCAGTCTAATGACTCTACGGTACAGAGGCATCAGCAGCTCTCCCAGCTTTTACAGGGAAACACTCCTGGCAGCTTGTCCACGCAAAATGTAACGAACTCCTCTGGTCCAAATTCTACTGCAAGTCCGCAGCAAAATCACCAGACTTCAAACCAAACACCACAGACTCAGGGCCAGCCCTGTGCTAGTAGCCCAAACGTTGCAAACGCCAATACTATGCGAAGCCCCTTGTCCAATAATTTACAATCACCACCAAGTTCTGTGGGGTCCAATGCATCAGGGACGCCTTCTTCCATGTCATTCACAATGAGCAGTGACTCCTCAATTAGTACCACAAGTATAGCAAATAGTATAGCTTCGAATACTCCAAACCTGAACTCAATAAACCCCTCCCAAATGATGAACTCTGTTAGTTTAGGGATGGTCTCGTCAGGACAGCACAATCAGATAATGAACGGTCCTCTCATGGCCACCAGTCAAAATGCCATGGGACCTGGCATGAACAGAAATGTGGTCAGTTCTGCTGGAATAGGAAATATGCTCAATTCCATGTCCCCTGGACACTCACCGCAGATGACCCCCAACATGGGAACACACCCAGCCGTGGTCAACTCAGGTGGACAAATGAAGGTAAGAACGAACTGACAACTTTGAATTGTGTATGTCGTTTTGTCCTGTATCAGGATATTTTGTATTCTAGAAAGTTTGAATATGCTTTCTTGTTGAAATTTCAGTGACACATCTCCATTTAACATTTTGATGTGGTTTCATTTTATTAACCTGAAAGTAATATACAATTTGATTAGATATTGTACTTATTTAGTATCATTTACTGTTGTTGAATGACTACGGTCTGTTCAAATGCAAAATTTTGTGAAAAATTTGAACTTGCTGGAGAAATGAAATCAAAGTTTAATTCCCTGTCATTTTTATGACAGTGTCGGACACAAAACGTACCAGTGTGCTTTACTTGCAGTGGCATCTGTATCATCAAAAGTAAAATTTTGATGGTACTCGTATATATTTGTACTTAGTTAAACATAGATGTTTCATGTTGGAATATGTTACTGTAATTGATGGAAAGGAAGAACTTTTTATGATCTCCTTCCCATTATGGTCTTAAGCGCTTACAAATAGCAGAAAACTTTGATGGTCACTGGTCAGTTATATTTCATTCGCCCTAGGTGGGAAAGGAATCTTTCATGTTTGGGTATATATATCTCTTGTTTTTGATGTTGTTAACTAGTTCATGTATAAAGCTGATGTAGTTGGGTGTTTAAACTGAAATTGTACATTGTAAAGTGACAGGTTACCCTGTAACATTTTTATGCTTCACACTTTTTTGGACTTGGGTGTGTTTTTTTTTGTCCTTTGGGCCACATGTCATTTGATATTGTACATTGTATTGGAAGTCTTGCATTTGTACATAGCAGCATTGTCCTAGTGTAACGCCTTTGTGCCTGAATTTTCTTGTACTATGAAGGTGTATGGACCTTCATCATGTTGTCATAGATTAGATGTGAAACCGAAGGATCAGACTTGATAATGTTGTGGTTGTATTGTGGTGGTTGTGTGTAAGAAGAAATGGCCTCATATTTGTCCACACATTTGAACTTGAACTTGAAGAGTCAGCAAAATTCAGGTTGTTGAAAACTACCATGGAACGACAAGTGGTATTGAGAGTTTTGAGATGTAGCTGTTAAAAGGAGTTTCCTCTTGGGTTTGAAAGTAGTCTGAGAGAGTTCTAATGTTTTTGACAGGACACTTACTTGGGATACTTTTTGTTGTTTTCCTTGTTATTAGGTGACATTTAGGATGTGTACAATTAAGTAGGGGTGTTGGACAAAAAATTAAAATTGTTGTATGCCAGTCACAATTAAGTTATTCAGAAAGAGCTCACTGAAAGAAACAAAATGGTATTTGTTTGAAGTGAATTGGATGTTGTATAGCTGAGATATTGGCAATTTAAGTTTCAATTTCGAGCCTCCGATTTTACGGATTTCTTAGATATGCCATTTCTATTGTTTTTTCATACTGTTATATATCGACAACAGAACAGCACAAAGCCAGCAATTCACCTTTAAAAGACTTTAATGTGGTGATATTAACTCTTGTACAAAAAACAGTCACCTCGTATCATTATTTACCGAGCTACGTAATCCTGAACTATAGCAAATATTGACATTTCAGAGGCAGTGCGCCAAACAAGCTAGTCGCGAAAACGTCTAAGTCCCCTCATTAAATATGCGAACTCAATGTATTTCTAACATGCTTTGATCAATTTCAACAAAGCTTGCATTCTGGGGGTTTTGGGACCTGCTGAATCCAAATATGATATCAAAATTGACACATTTCAACAAGAAGTATGGTTTTATGACCTTAAACGAGATTTCGGGCGCGATAATTTCTAAGTCCCCTCATTAAATATGCGTAATTACAATATTTCATTACTACTTTGATCAAACTCTACAAACTTTACTCCTAGGGGGTTTTGGCACCTGCTGAATCCAAATATGCTATCAGAATTGATGTATTTTATCATTAAATATGAGTTTTCTGACATCATGTGATTTTTTTACTGCGTATGACCATAAAATGAATTATGCAAGTACTAGTATCACCTTTGACAGCCAGAACAGATTTCCCTACCCTGGGCTTAGTTTTAGACAAGCTGAATTCTTAGTAAGAATCTATCTGCTCATCATTTTACCAGCAAGTTAATCACAGATACATTGTCTATAGCCAACAGTGCAGTAAATATTCTAACATGTTCTCACTCAATTTTTTTTCTTTTTCAGGTTGGTACAGCAGTCACAGTGGACTGCTTCACGGTGATATCCTCATCTTCCCTTTCTTCTTCGTCTTCCTCCTCCTCACTATCATTCTCACTAAATCCAATTCAATCTAATCTAACTCAGAGTCCGTATCAGTGAAACAGTCCTCTTCATCATTCTCCGTGTTCCCCTCAGGTGTTTCTGTAACACTTCCGAATACTTCATCTTCACTGTTTGCACTTTGCTGGTTTGATGGCAAACTGGGCATTGAGCCTTGACACATCTTCTTCCTCAAAGGTCTGATGGTCAGCATCATGTGATGTGGACTGCACTGGATGGTTCATGGAGGCTTGGTCCTGGCTTGTTTCAGTAGAATTGGAGCAGTGAGGAGAACATCAAGTGTGATGCCTGCCTCTTCACACGCCTCCCCAATTGGTTTTGAGTTTCCTATAAAGTTGAACAAGAAAAGGCAACTTAGATTTCTGAGCAACATTCACAACCCAACCAGAATAGTGTAACTTAGAATATTTAACCAACAATAAAAGAATTTAGCATTACATAAAAATATACTTACAATTTCATACTGATATACATAAAACAATATATGCACAGCTATATACACCGTAATACACACATTTATTATCATGATATAGATATTGATATGAAAAAAGAAATGTCACAAGGAATGAAGTCAACCAAGAAAGCTAAGACAAATTCCAAATCTAAACATAAAGGAAAAAATTGTCGTAGCTCGATGCATGCATGCCAAACAAAACATACAACTTGTGACACACCCCTCCCCCTTCCGATTGGAAGCCACGGATTTTTATCTTGGCTTACGATATCAAAAAGTGACAAGAAGATGAAAAAGTGGCATAACATTACTAAAGGGACCTTCAGAATAATTAATCGCCCGTATTCTCCCGCAAAAATCAACGTAAACACAGTGTCTGAGCTAGAAAACGATCTTCTGAGACCAAGCTATGCTGTAGTATATGTACACGTATTTACCAATATTCATACGGCAAAATCTACAACAAAATAGCCGTTAACTATCTAAATATTCCATAAAAATGTTGAAGAAATATATTACCTGGATTTTGGGAGGTATCAGCGGTCGCAGTGACGTCGGATGCCGCGGGAATCGCACCCGGAAGGTAGCGTGCGTCATCGTCGCCGCCGGCGTCCGCCATCTTGGATTTCTTTCTCCAAACTCGCCGAGGTATGGTAAATGTAGCCCCATGTTTCTAGCACCATTTTTGGTCAGAAATATGCGAATCTAGTACCAAAATGACGGCAAACTTCTGAATTTTTAGAAAATCGATGCCCTTGAAAATTTTTAGGGAGGTAACTTCGAGAGATATTTCACTTTTAAAGTTTAACTTGCGGATATTTTTTGACTCGGAGGTCGTAGCTTCGATGGGCAGTAGTCATTTTGAAGCTCGTATTGTTGGCTACAAATTGGTGGCTAGCTTTCTTGGCTGTTGTGTACACGTCATCGGGAAATGAGCTCCAAGTGATGACGGATCGCCGCGGAAGTCGGCGCGGGCGCGGGGTGCTCGGGGTCCCGCGGACGAAACTCGCGTCGCCCGATGGGCCATTTCTCGCTTACTATTCAAGGTATTTTAATAAAAATTGCACAAATGGTAAGAGAAAGACTATATTCAACTACTGATACTAAATTTTAAACACATTTACTTTGATAAATATCTGTTTGAAGGCGGTGAAGTTGACCCATTTTCAGTGTTTTTCGACCTCGTAAAGGGTTTCAACCGGCGTGCGCCACCCCTAAATTAAGAGCCCAAACAATCCTCCTTCTTCTCACAAGCTATATGCAAGAAAATGAAATCTTGCAAATTCTTGCAGGTTTTGAAATATGGAAACCAACAGTTCTGCATCCTTTGATCAAAACCTATGGCTGGATGGAACATCATAAATTACAGTTTTACTATCTAATATCAAATTCCAGCATGCCATTGTTGTCATCTCTGTTGGTAACAGCAGGTTGTTGTTATGATTGCCCCTCTCTGCAATAGTAGTGGCAGCAGGGCTCGAAATACCACCTACATATGCAGGTTAGTGCAGATTAAATTGGAGCTGTGCAGGTATTTCTGGTGTCTACCTGGACCTAACGTGCACTGGTCCATGTACTGGGTTCTATACATAAATTTCCTATAATAATCTATGTGTCTATGGATTGTTATTAGCTGTGTTAACTGTTACCACTAATAAAATATAAAAGAAAAAATAGCAATGGTTCCTGAACAATTTTAGTATGATTCATATCTCCTAAATTCAGAGTGGTGCAGGTAAAATTTGTCTGGTGCAGGTTTAGTGTTACCTGCACCAGTGCAGGTATGTAGAAAAAAAGTATTTCGAGCCCAGGGCAGTGATGGTTGTTTTGTTACACAAGTTGATATCAACTAGAGTGAATAGTGTAGGCCTGGTATGTGTTTCTACGGACCACTGTTAGGCCCTGTTCATGATACAAAAAATCAAACGGTTTATCAAGCTGAAATGGATGAATTTGTCCTTTTGAGGTGGATCTGAAACGGTTTTTAGTTATCCGGAATTGCGAGTTGTCATCATGAATGCAAAAGCGGCGTGGATTCGGATTTCCTCGGCACGTACATTTATACTTTATAGTTTGTGTTGCCAAAGGGAAAAGTAGAGTTTTAAGATACTGGTTCAGTCTTGATCGAAGACCAATAATCTGACGCAGAAGTGCAAGATTATGCAGAATTACAATAATCTCGGGGTGGGGTTTTGTTGCGCTGGAAAAATTTGCGCGTGACAATATGCAAATGACCTGATTCCAAAGAGATTCGAAAACTTTGAGGCCCAATCTAGACACAGTTTTTCCAGACATCTCTGCAGATGTCAGGAGGGATCTGGACCGTGGGGGGCGGGACAGTCACACCCGTGGCGCTTGGATTGCAGTAGTCATAACACATCGCGAGATTTTCAAAATGGCGGCAGTACAGTCAGATGATGTTCTCTCCGTATCTCACTAGCGTGTTTTTAAACCCGAGAATATCAGAAATGACGACACTGGTCAACTATGATAAACCTTGCTTTTGTCCTAGCTGCCCTCATCATGGCAGAGGTGGCGAGTTGCTCAGACACTTGATCTCACATCATGCAAACGAAAGAGCAACTCAACTTGTTGATACACTGAGCGAAGCAGAGTAGTACTACTGTACAGTTGTAATAGCATTAGTATCACAAACGTATGCAGCTATATAGCCTAACGGGCCCGTGTTACTGTAAATGCATGTAGGTTCGCGGAGATTTAATTTTGCGGTAGCGGAAAAATGGACTTTTCGCGGTGGTTTTAATTTCGCGGTAGCACCATGCACTGTAATCTCTTACTGTTGTGGAAAAATGTTTGCGGTGGTTTTAAATTCGCAGTGAAGTGGCCGCCGCAAAAACTGCGAACATTAAACCACTGCGAAAGTTTCTGCCTTTACAGTTTATGCTAATCAGGGAACCCAGCTAAGCTATCGGGCTAATACTCCGCACCTTTTCGGGAGAAATTTTGCCGACATCTTGACGGCGATATCTGCAGTTCCATCTAGATCTGAAAAAAGCTGTCGGCGACAAGCTATCGGCTCGCAGATATCCGAAAAACTGTCTAGATCGTGCCTTAGTAGTTTAACACTGAAGGTCTTAAAACAGATGGCACAAAATGGGCTTTTAGTATCATATTGTTACATTCTAGAGTGAACAAGCTCTTTTTGTCAATATTCAAGTGATTTTTACAAGTTAAGTTTTCAAGTGCAAATAAGTTTGAAACTCATGTGGTCACATTTTTCCGCCTTCAAAGTTTTCACTGCACATTTTTTAACATGTTTCGAGAACTTTGTTTTGTCACGCGCAAACTGTTCACGGGCGTGCGCAGAAAACCCGTCCCCCATTACCGAGGATGATTAAAAAACTGTAGTACTAGAATTTTCTTTATAATTTGCCAGATGACTCGCTAGGTTTTCCTCTTTCTGACAGTATCAGTCCTGTTTGAAGGATCGGAACTTAGTTGGTCTTGTAGCTGAAGGAATATCTAGTCTCCAAGCAGACCCTACGGTGCCTTAGAAATAGTATCAAAGCTGGCCAGGGACTTGGTATACCGGCACCAGGGTCTGCCCTCAGTCGGGCTGATCTGACGCTATTAGCATCTATTTGTTGCCTATTAAACTGTGCTTGCCGAGTAGGTGTTAATTGCCCTCCCGGCCTGGGATGGCTCGTGCGCCCCTGCACCGTCTCACGGGAAGTCACGTCACGGGTCACCTACGATGACCGTTACCGGCAGATTTAAAATGCCGGCAACAATGGAGGCCAAAGTACGACGTGTTTTCCGCGATGTATGGGGATTCGAGCCGAAGAAAGCACAGCTCGATTCCATTTTGGCCACTCTGGAAGGCAAGGATGTCTTTGTCGGCATCGCTACCGGTCAGGGGAAATCCCTATGCTACCAATGCAAGCCATAGTTGCTAGCCGGGAGCAAACATCTGGTCCTTGACGCAGTTTTTGCCGGACGAAATTACAAAATCGCAGAACGAAATAGAAATAAACTTTCAGGAGACAGAAATGGCAGCGCGCTTGGCTTGTTGTGGTTCTTTCTACCGCATCCAAACATAACAGAGAGGATTACGATCAGGCGGCATGTTTTTAAAACTCATAACGTTAGTTTGGTGTTATTATATATGTATATCGAAATTTGTAGTTTGTTTGGCATTATTTTCAGACTTCAAATCGATTTTAAACTAAATATTTTATGTATTGTGGCGCTTGTTCTATTACGTTGCGATGCTGTCAAATTTTTCAATCCGGCGCCATTTGGCGCGAACCTACCGCTGGGAAGTGCGTGCTATCACTGACTTCGTCCAGTGTATGTCGCTCGTAAAGTAATTAGCACTTGACAACAGGGTGGGGCAGCGACACCATTGTTGAATAGAAACGCTCCACCCTGTTTCAGTGCAGGCAGACCTCCGGTGCCCGTTTGACTCCCTTAGCCGGCTATCTCCCTTTGGCCGGCTATACTCCTTTGCCAGCTTTGATACTATTTCTAAGGCACCGTAGGGTCTGCTTGGAGACTAGGAATATCCTCTCATCCCATATACAGATATTTTGCTTCAGGATAATTCCCTGGTAGAGATGGTTGCTAGACTTTAGGATGTGCCACCTCCAATTGAAACCCCAAAGAAACTGGGGTGTGCTCCCTTAGGGTTGAGGTTTTGTGTGCGTGAAAAAGTTGCGCGTGAAAACTTGCGCGTGATAATATGCAAATTAGCTGATTCCCAAGGGATTTAAAAAGTTTTGCAATTTTACATAACATATTCAAACAATATGGCACAAAATGGAATTGTGTATCATATTGTTGCATTCTAGAGTACAAAATCTTGATCTGAGTGATTTTCAAGTGATTTTTAAGTTTTCATGCGCGAAAAAGTTTGAAATTTGTGCGTGAAACAATCTGCTTCAAAAGATATGAAATGAAGCTTCCAGAGTGGAGAAAATTCACGTGATTTTGAAATGTTCAAAATATGCAAATTAACCTATTCCCAAGGGATCTAAAAACCATTTTTTTTCTAACCAAAAATTCAGGTAACAGATGGGAAATCATATCATAGGTTCAAATTTTTCTGCCTTAGAATTCCTTGCTGCACATTTTCTGACATATTTCATGAACTTTATTTTGTCACGCGCAAATTTTCCCGCGCACGCGCAAATTCTTTACGCGCAGAAAACCCGTTTTAACTGGTAACAAAAGAGGACAAGTTTGATTTTCTGTGCACAAATTTTTTACGTGAATAAAACCTGTTGGGGATGCTAGCTAAACAGGGCTCGAAATTCTTTTTTGGGATTAGGTGCACTGGTGCACCCAGCTTAAAAGATTGGGTGCACCAAAAAATTTTTGGGTGCACCACTTATATTCAAATAATAACCTGATAATAAAACTTAGTTTTAAGCTTTCATGATGATGATGAAAACTTAGTTACAAATTATCAAATTCTTAAACATGTACCATGACAGACATTTCTATTATCTTTCTAACACTTAGATGTCAAGAATATGATGTATACTAGTATACTTTGATATCTTTACCTACATAAATGCAGGAAAATATTTGGGTGCACCCTGTGCACCCACAGAAAATAATTGGGTGCACAGCTCCAATTTTGGGTGCACCTGGGTGCACATGCACCCAGTATTTCGAGCCCTGCTAAATGAATGCCCTTGTATGATTGTAGTGCAGTATGAAAAGCTAGCAATAATGTCCGACACATTCCAAAACTGGGACAGAGTTTTTTCATGTATCCAGGAACACAAAAAAATACAGCAAAATGTAAAGAACAACGCAAGCTAAAGGTAGGGCCCACACGTACCGCACATGGAAACAAACATGTATGCTGGTGGCACAACTTTTCTGTGGGTAAACTGCGATTAATTAAGCAGAAGATTTTGGTCTTGATTGACAGATTGTGACAAATCTTGCCACGCAAGCCAGACTGTCTGAAATTTCGCGGGACGCAAATTCAACCATTTGTGGGGTTTTCTGTGCTGGATCAGTTTGTGGTACTAATATTACTATCATGGCACTCTGGTTCTCTTGTACCACTCTTCTTTGCTCTTTGTGTCAATGAGATAAATGACAATGACAATGAAGTTTATTGCATCGAGGCTAAATGCAGTCAGTTTGGTACAAAGAGAGTAAAGGACATGCCTGTAGCCAAGATTTTTGTTGGGGGGGGGGTCTTTTTACTATCTGTGGTTCCTAGGGGGGTCTGGTAGGCATGCCCCTGGGAAATTTTGAAAATCAAACCTTCTGAAACGGCATTTCCTGCATGTGATTTCCGCCACGAAGTCTGCGCTCCACTTCTATATAAAAGTTTAAAATGTATTGCAAGTCGTGAGGTCTGAGCGGCTTGCAGGAGACTATTTTGAAATCTTTCGCAATATCTTACATTTAAATTCATATATATATTTTGGACTTTTTTTGCTGCTGTGGTGGCAATAACTGACGTTCATCGGGGGAAAGTGACAACAAAAACGGCAGCCCCCTGACTGATTAGAACTGTAGTGGGGAGGGAGTGTTGACGCGCGCTGCCAATTTTCCCGCGTGCAATGGTGTCAAACAATCGTGTCTCTCTAGCAGCCCGAAGGCGCTAGAAATTATCATCTAATTTAGAATGATAAGCGTCCGCTGAATTTCTGGAGTTATTTTTTTTGTATGTTTAAACACCGATTTTCTCCATCAAAAGTGACGTATTGGGAAAAACTCTATGTTATCCACTGAATCATCATGTGCTACACAGCGACGAGCGCTATCCACCAAGCTTGCAAACAGCAGGGTTTCGTCCGAACCCCCCCTGGCTACGGGCATGAAGGACAAGTGACTCCCAAACAGATGTGGGACTCCTTGCACATTGCCAGATGGAGCGGCAGAGAAGGGTTGCCACCTCCGCCTTAAAGTAACAACGACAGCAAGGAGGAAGTCATCTCTTTTGGTCAATGTCCTCCTAGGTTCTACCCTTGCTGTGGTGACCTCCACCCTAACTACCCCATCCCACCCCCCTCCCCCCAAACATCCTTACCACCCAGCCTCCACTGTACTGGTGCAACTGTAGCACCACTATGGAGCGGACTTACCTGCCTCTACCATCATTGACTTCATATTCCTTATTTCTTCACCACAATAGGTCCCAAGGTTGGACCAGAACTACCTGGGACAGCAGCCAACCACCAGCAGTAGTCCATACAACCATCCCTTCCCATCCCCTATGTCTGTTGGGTCTTCCGTCCCTGCCTCCTCCCCCCTTTCCCTGTCCCTGTCCAACTCCATGTTTATGTCAGCTTTTTTCAGTCAAATTCCCTCTACTGCCCCTGTGCCAGGCCCTAATGTGATGTCCTCGGTCGGCACCCCCAACATGGTAAGGGCGATGGTACGTGCCTGCTTTCACTTCTCTAAAAATCAACCATCAATTCTACCTCTTCTAAAGTGTCTTGACCTCAACCTAAATTCAAGTCCAATTTGCCACCACCAGGGAAATAAAGTGCCCGATTTTGGTGTCCAAAAACAAAGGGGGGGGGGGTGAACTTTTTGTTCACCCACTTAACTTTTTTTTTTCTGCCATGTAGCTTTGGTCAGTCAGTTCACTGTTCCATTATTG